>NW_028296648.1:900000-1061862 GCF_055471065.1 Atractosteus spatula | reverse complement strand
GAGCTGACTTCAGGCCCAAGAATGTACACTGTGATGCCCAAAGGCGCAAAAACGAATTAATTACGCCTGAAAAACACGTTTTGACAAACTCTACACAGTGGGAATAAGAGCTGACTTCAGGCCCAAGAATGTACACTGTGATGCCCAAAGGCGCAAAAACGAATTTCTTTCGCCTGAAAAACACGTTTTGACAAATTCTACACAGTGGGACTAAGAGTTGACTTCAGGCACCAGCATGTACACTGGGAAGGCCAAATTTGCAAATACGCGTTTATTTCGCCTGATAAACACGTTTTGACAAATTCTACACAGTGGGCCTTGGAACTGACTTCTGCCCCAGTATATACACCGGGATGCAAAATGGTGCAAAAACGCGTTTATATCGCCTGAAAAACACGTTTTGACAAATTCTACACTGTGGGACTAAGAGTTGACTTCTGTCCCCAGCATGTACACTGGGATGCCCAAAGGTGCTAAAACGTGTTTATTTCGCCTGAAAAACACATTTTGACAAATTCTACACAGTGGGACTAAGAGCTGACTTCAGGCCCCAGCATTTAAAGTGTGATGCCCAATATTGCAAAAACGCGTTTATATACCCTGAAATACATGTTTTGTTAAATTCTACAGAGTGGGACTAATAGCTGACTTCAGGCACCAGCATGTACACTGGGATACAAAAGTTTGCAAAAACTTGTTCATTTCACCTCAAAAACTCATTTTGACAGATTCTACACAGTGGGAATAAGAGCTGACTTCAGGCCCCAGCATGTATACTGGGATGCTCATGTGTGTAGAAACGCGTTTATTTCGCCTGAAAAACACGTTTTGACAAATTCTACACAGTGGGGCTTAGAACTGACTTTTGCCCCCGTATATACACCGGGATGCCCAAGTGTGCAAAAACGCGTTTATTTCGCCTGAAAAACACGTTTTGACAAATTCTACACAGTGTTACTAAGAGCTGACTTCTGGCCCCAGCATGTACACTGGAATGTAAAAGATTGCAAAAACGCATTAATATAGCCTGAAAAACACATTTTGACAAATTCTACTGAGTGAGACTAAGAGCTGACTTCTAGCCCCAACATGCGCAATGGGATGCCCATATGGCAAAAACGCGTTTATTTCGCCTGAAAAACATGTTTTAAAAAAATTCTTCACTACGGGACAGAGAGTTGACGGCTGTCCCCAGCATGTACACCGGGATCCCAAGTGTGCAAAAACGCGTTTATTTCGCCTGAAAAACACGTTTTGACAAATTCTACACAGTGGGACTAAGAGCTGACTTCAGGCCCCAGCATTTAGAGTGTGATTCCCAATTTGCAAAAACGCGTTTATCCTCCCTGAAATACATGTTTTGTTAAATTCTACAGATTGGGACTAAGAGCTGACTTCAGGCACCAGCATGTATACTGGGATGCTCATGTGTGTAGAAACGCGTTTATTTCGCCTGAAAAACACGTTTTGACAAATTCTACACAGTGGGGCTTAGAACTGACTTCTGGCCCAAGCATGAACACTGTAATGCAAAAATTTGCAAAAACGCGTTTATTTCGACTGAAAAACACGTTTTGACAAATTCTACACAGTGGGACTAAGAACTGACTTCAGGCCCCAGCATTTAGAGTGTGATGCCCAATTTGCAAAAACGCGTTTATCTACCCTGAAATACATGTTTTGTTAAATTCTACAGAGTGGGACTAAGAGCTGACTTCAGGCACCAGCATGTACAATGGGAAGGCCAAGTTTGCAAAAATGTGTTTATTTAGTTGAAAAACACGTTTTGACAAACTCTTCACAGTGGAAATAAGAGCTGACTTCAAGCTCCAGCATGTACACTGGGAAGGCCAAATTGTAAAAACGCGTTTATTTGGCCTGAAAAACACGTTTTGACAAATTCTACTGAGTGGAACTAAGAGCTGACAACTGGCCCCAGCATGTATACTGGGATGCTCATGTGTGTAAAAACGCATTTATTTCGCCTCAAAAACACGTTTTGACAAATTCTACACAGTGGGTCAAAGAGCTGACTTCTGGCCCAAGCATGTACACTGTGAAGCAAAAATATGCAAAAACGTGCTTATTTCGCCTGAAAGACACGATTTGACAAATTCTACACTGTGGGACTAAGAGTTGACTTCTGTCCCCAGCATGTACACTGGGATGCCCAATTGTGCAAAAATATGTTTATTTCACCTGAAAAACACATTTTGACAAATTCTACTGAGTGGGACGAGGAGCTGACTTCTGGCCCCAGCATGTACACTGTGATGCCCAAAGGCGCAAAAACGAATTAATTACGCCTGAAAAACACGTTTTGACAAACTCTACACAGTGGGAATAAGAGCTGACTTCAGGCCCCAGAATGTACACTGCGATGCCCAAAGGCGCAAAAACGAATTTATTTCGTCTGAAAAACACGTTTTGACAAATTCTACACAGTGGGACTAAGAGCTGACAACTGGCCCCAGCATGTATACTGGGATGCTCATGTGTGTAAAAACGCATTTATTTCACCTGAAAAACACGTTTTGACAAATTCTACACAGTGGGACTAAAAGTTGACTTCTGACCCCAGCATGTACTCTGGGATGCCCAAGAGTGCAGAAACGCGTTTATTTCATCTGAAAAACACGTTTTGACAAATTCTACACAGTGGGACTAAGAGCTGACTTCTGGCCCCAGCATGTACACTGTGAAGCAAAAATATGCAAAAACGCGCTTATTTCGCCTGAAAGACACGATTTGACAAATTCTACACTGTGGGACTAAGAGCTGACTTCAGGCCCCAGCTTTTAGAGTGTGATGCTCAATTTTGCAAAAACGCGTTTATCTACCCTGAAATACATGTTTTGTTAAATTCTACAGAGTGGGACTAAGAGCTGACTTCAGGCACCAGCATGTACAATGGGAAGGCCAATTTTGCAAAAATGTGTTTATTTAGTTGAAAAACACGTTTTTGACAAACTCTTCACAGTGGGAATAAGAGCTGAATTCAAGCCCCAGCATGTACACTGGGAAGGCTAAATTGTAAAAACGCGTTTATTTGGCCTGAAAAACACGTTTTGACAAATTCTTCACTACGGGACTGAGAGTTGACGGCTGTCCCCAGCATGTACACCGGGATCCCAAGTGTGCAAAAACGCGTTTATTTCGCCTGAAAAACACGTTTTGACAAATTCTACACAGTGGGACTAAGAGTTGACTTCTGACCCCAGCATGTACTCTGGGATGCCCAAGAGTGCAAAAACGCGTTTATTTCGTCTGAAAAACACGTTTTGACAAATTCTACACAGTGGGACAAAGAGCTGACTTCTGGCCCCAGCATGTACACTGTGAAGCAAAAATATGCAAAAACGCGCTTATTTCGCCTGAAAGACACTATTTGACAAATTCTACACTGTGGGACTAAGAGTTGACTTCTGTCCCCAGCATGTACACTGGGATGCCCAAAGGTGCAAAAACGCGTTTATTTCGCCTGAAAAACACGTTTTGACAAATTCTACACTGTGGGACTAAGAGTTGACTTCTGTCCCCAGCATTTAGAGTGTGATGCCCAATATTGCAAAAACGCGTTTATCTACCCTGAAATACATGTTTTGTTAGATTCTACAGAGTGGGACTAAGAGCTGACTTCAGGCACCAGCATGTACACTGGGATACAAAAGTTTGCCAAAACTTGTTCATTTCGCCTAAAAAACTCATTTTGACAGATTCTACACAGTGGGAATAAGAGCTGACTTCAGGCCCCAGCATGTATACTGGGATGCTCATGTGTGTAGAATCGCGTTTATTTCGCCTGAAAAACACGTTTTGACAAATTCTACACAGTGGGGCTTAGAATTGACTTTTGCCCCCGTATATACACCGGGATGCCCAAGTGTGCAAAAACGCGTTTATTTCGCCGGAAAAACACGTTTTGACAAATTCTACACAGTGGGGCTTAGAACTGACTTCTGGCCCAAGCATGAACAGTGTAATGCAAAAATTTGCAAAAACGCGTTTATTTCGACTGAAAAACACGTTTTGACAAATTCTACACAGTGGGACTAAGAGCTGACTTCAGGCCCCAGCATTTAGAGTGTGATGCCCAATTTGCAAAAACGCGTTTATCTACCCTGAAATACATGTTTTGTTAAATTTTACAGAGTGGGACTAAGAGCTGACTTCAGGCACCAGCATGAACAATGGGAAGGCCAAGTTTGCAAAAATGTGTTTATTTAGTTGAAAAACACGTTTTGACAAACTCTTCACAGTGGGAATAAGAGCTGACTTCAAGCCCCAGCATGTACACTGGGAAGGCCAAATTGTAAAAACGCGTTTATTTGGCCTGAAAAACACGTTTTGACAAATTCTACTGAGTGGGACTAAGAGCTGACAACTGGCCCCAGCATGTATACTGGGATGCTCATGTGTGTAAAAACGCATTTATTTCGCCTGAAAAACACGTTTTGACAAATTCTACACAGTGGGAGAAAGAGCTGACTTCTGGCCCCAGCATGTACACTGGGATGCCCAATTGTGCAAAAATATGTTTATTTCACCTGAAAAACACATTTTGACAAATTCTACTGAGTGGGACGAAGAGCTGACTTCTGGCCCCAGCATGTACACTGGCATGCCCAGGGTGCAAGAACGCGTTTATTTCGCCTGAAAAACACGTTTTGACAAATTCTACACAGTGGGATTAAGAGCTGACTTCTGGCCCCAGCATGTACACTGTGATTCCCAAAGGCGCAAAAACGAATTAATTACGCCTGAAAAACACGTTTTGACAAACTCTACACAGTGGGAATAAGAGCTGACTTCAGGCCCCAGAATGTACACTGTGATCCCCAAAGGCGCAAAAACGAATTTATTTCGCCTGAAAAACACGTTTTGACAAATTCTACACAGTGGGACTAAGAGTTGACTTCAGGCACCAGCATGTACACTGGGAAGGCCAATTTTGCAAATATGCGTTTATTTCGCCTGATAAACACGTTTTGACAAATTCTACACAGTGGGGCTTAGAACTGAGTTCTGCCCCAGTATATGCACCGGGATGCCCAATGGTGCAAAAACGCGTTTATTTCGCCTGAAAACCACGTTTTGACAAATTCTACACCGTGGGACTAAGAGTTGACTTCTGTCCCCAGCATGTACACTGGGATGCCCAAAGGTGCAAAAACGCATTTATTTCGCCTGAAAAACACGTTTTGACAAATTCTACACAGTGGGACTAAGAGCTGACTTCAGGCCCCAGCATTTAGAGTGTGATGCCCAATATTGCAAAAACGCGTTTATCTACCCTGAAATACATGTTTTGTTAAATTCTACAGAGTGGGACTAAGAGCTGACTTCAGGCACCAGCATGTACATTGGGAAGGCCAATTTTGCAAAAATGTGTTTATTTAGTTGAAAAACACGTTTTGACAAACTCTTCACAGTGGGAATAAGGGCTGACTTCAAGCCCCAGCATGTACACTGGGAAGGCCAAGTTGTAAAAACGCGTTTATTTGGCCTGAAAAACACGTTTTGACAAATTCTACTGAGTGGGACTAAGAGCTGACAACTGGCCCCAGCATGTATACTGGGATGCTCATGTGTGTAAAAACGCATTTATTTCGCCTGAAAAACACGTTTTGACAAATTCTACACAGTGGGACTAAGAGTTGACTTCTGACCCCAGCATGTACTCTGGGATGCCCAAGAGTGCAAAAACGCGTTTATTTCGTCTGAAAAACACGTTTTGACAAATTCTACACAGTGGGACAAAGAGCTGATTTTTGGCCCCAGCATGTACACTGTGAGGCAAAAATATGCAAAAACGCGTTTATGTCGCCTGAAAGACACTATTTGACAAATTCTACACTGTGGGACTAAGAGCTGACTTCAGGCCCCAGCATTTAGAGTGTGATGCCCAATATTGCAAAAACGCGTTTATCTACCCTGAAATACATGTTTTGTTAAATTCTACAGAGTGGGACTAAGAGCTGACTTCAAGCCCCAGCATGTACACTGGGAAGGCCAAGTTGTAAAATCGCGTTTATTTGGCCTGAAAAACACGTTTTGACAAATTCTACTTAGTGGGACTAAGAGCTGACAACTGGCCCCAGCATGTATACTGGGATGCTCATGTGTGTAGAAACGCGTTTATTTCGCCTGAAAAACACGTTTTGACAAATTCTACACAGTGGGACTAAGAACTGACTTCAGGCCACAGCATTTAGAGTGTGATGCCCAATTTGCAAAAACGCATTTATCTACCCTGAAATACATGTTTTGTTAAATTCTACAGAGTGGGACTAAGAGCTGACTTCAGGCACCAGCATGTACAATGGGAAGGCCAAAATTGCAAAAATGTGTTTATTTAGTTGAAAAACACGTTTTGACAAACTCTTCACAGTGGGAATAAGAGCTGACTTCAAGCCCCAGCATGTACACTGGGAAGGCCAAAATGTAAAAACGCGTTTATTTGGCCTGAAAAACACGTTTTGACAAATTCTACTGAGTGGGACTAAGAGCTGACAACTGGCCCCAGCATGTATACTGGGATGCTCATGTGTGTAAAAACGCATTTATTTCGCCTGAAAAACACGTTTGGACAAATTCTACACAGTGGGACAAAGAGCTGACTTCTGGCCCCAGCATGTACACTGTGAAGCAAAAATATGTAAAAACGCGCTTATTTCGCCTGAAAGACACGATTTGACAAATTCTACACAGTGGGACTTAGAGTTGACTTCTGTCCCCAGCATGTACACTGGGATGCCCAATTGTGCAAAAATATGTTTATTTCACCTGAAAAACATATTTTGACAAATTCTACTGAGTGGGACGAGGAGCTGACTTCTGGCCCCAGCATGTACACTGGCATGCCCAGGGTGCAAGAACGCGTTTATTTCGCCTGAAAAACACGTTTTGACAAATTCTACACAGTGGGACTAAGAGTTGACTTCTGACCCCAGCATGTACTCTGGGATGCCCAAGAGTGCAAAAACGCGTTTATTTCGTCTGAAAAACACATTTTGACAAATTCTACACAGTGGGACAAAGAGCTAACTTCTGGCCCCAGCATGTACACTATGAAGCAACAATATGCAAAAACGCGCTTATTTCGCCTGAAAGACACGATTTGACAAATTCTACACTGTGGGACTAAGAGTTGACTTCTGTCCCCAACATGTACACTGGGATGCCCAAAGATGCAAAAACGCATTTATTTCGCCTGAAAAACACGTTTTGACAAATTCTACACAGTGTTACTAAGAGCTGACTTCTGGCCCCAGCATGTACACTGGAATGTAAAAGGTTGCAAAAACGCATTAATATAGCCTGAAAAACACATTTTGACAAATTCTACTGAGTGAGACTAAGAGCTGACTTCTAGCCCCAACATGCACAATGGGATGCCCATATGGAAAAAACGCGTTTATTTCGCCTGAAAAACATGTTTTAACAAATTCTTCACTACGGGACTGAGAGTTGACGGCTGTCCCCAGCATGTACACCGGGATCCCAAGTGTGCAAAAACGCGTTTATTTTGCCTGAAAAACACGTTTTGACAAATTCTACACAGTGGGACTTAGAGTTGACTTCTGACCCCAGAATGTACTCTGGGATGCCCAAGAGTGCAAAAACGCGTTTATTTCGTCTGAAAAAAACGTTTTGACAAATTCTACACAGTGGGACAAAGAGCTGACTTCTGGCCCCAGCATGTACACTGTGAAGCAAATATGCAAAAATGCGCTTATTTCGCCTGAAAGACACGATTTGACAAATTCTATACTGTGGGACTAAGAGTTGACTTCTGTCCCCAGCATGTACACTGGGATGCCCAAAGGTGCAAAAACGTGTTTATTTCACCTGAAAAACACGTTTTGACAAATTCTACACAGTGGGACTAAGAGCTGACTTCAGGCCCCAGCATTTAGAGTGTGATGCCCAATATTGCAAAAACGCGTTTATCTACCCTGAAATACATGTTTTGTTAAATTCTACAGAGTGGGACTAAGAGCTGACTTCAGGCACCAGCATGTACACTGGGATACAAAAGTTTGCAAAAACTTGTTCATTTCGCCTAAAAAACTTATTTTGACAGATTCTACACAGTGAGAATAAGAGCTGACTTTAGGTCCCAGCATTTATACTGGGATGCTCATGTGTGTAGAAACGCGTTTATTTCGCCTGAAAAACACGTTTTGACAAATTCTACACAGTGGGGCTTAGAACTGACTTTTGCCCCCGTATATACACCGGGATGCCCAAGTGTGCAAAAACGCGTTTATTTCGCCTGAAAAACACGTTTTGACAAATTCTACACAGTGGGGCTTAGAACTGACTTCTGGCCCCTGCATGAACACTGTAATGCAAAAATTTGCAAAAACGCGTTTATTTCGACTGAAAAACACGTTTTGACAAATTCTACACAGTGGGACTAAGAGCTGACTTCAGGCCCCAGCATTTAGAGTGTGATGCCCAATTTTGCAAAAACGCGTTAATCTACCCTGAAATACATGTTTTGTTAAATTCTACAGAGTGGGACTAAGAGCTGACTTCAGGCACCAGCATGTACAATGGGAAGGCCAAGTTGTAAAAACGCGTTTATTTGGCCTGAAAAACACGTTTTGACAAATTCTACTGAGTGGGACTAAGAGCTGACAACTGGCCCCAGCATGTATACTGGGATGCTCATGTGTGTAAAAACGCATTTATTTCGCCTGAAAAACACGTTTTGACAAATTCTACACAGAGGGACTAAGAGTTGACTTCTGACCCCAGCATGTACTCTGGGATGCCCAAGAGTGCAAAAACGCGTTTATTTCGTCTGAAAAACACGTTTTGACAAATTCTACACAGTGGGACAAAGAGCTGACTTCTGGCCCCAGCATGTACACTGTGAAGCAAAAATATGCAAAAACGCGCTTATTTCGCCTGAAAGACACGATTTGACAAATTCTACACTGTGGGACTAAGAGTTGACTTCTGTCCCCAACATGTACACTGGGATGCCCAAAGATGCAAAAACGCGTTTATTTCGCCTGAAAAACACGTTTTGACAAATTCTACACAGTGTTACTAAGAGCTGACTTCTGGCCCCAGCATGTACACTGGAATGTAAAAGATTGCAAAAACGCATTAATATAGCCTGAAAAACACATTTTGACAAATTCTACTGAGTGAGACTAAGAGCTGACTTCTAGCCCCAACATGCACAATGGGATGCCCATATGGGAAAAACGCGTTTATTTCGCCTGAAAAACATGTTTTAACAAATTCTTCACTACGGGACTGAGAGTTGACGGCTGTCCCCAGCATGTACACCGGGATCCCAAGTGTGCAAAAACGCGTTTATTTCGCCTGAAAAACACGTTTTGACAAATTCTACACAGTGGGACTAAGAGTTGACTTCTGACCCCAGCATGTACTCTGGGATGCCCAAGAGTGCAAAAACGCGTTTATTTCGTCTGAAAAACACGTTTTGACAAATTCTACGCAGTGGGACAAAGAGCTGACTTCTGGCCCCAGCATGTAAACTGTGAAGCAAAAATATGCCAAAACGCGCTTATTTCGCCTGAAAGACAATATTTGACAAATTCTACACTGTGGGACTAAGAGTTGACTTCTGTTCCCAGCATGTATACTGGGATGCTCATGTGTGTAGAAACGCGTTTATTTCGCCTGAAAAACACGTTTTGACAAATTCTATACAGTGGGGCTTAGAACTGACTTTTGCCCCCGTATATACACCGGGATGCCCAAGTGTGCAAAAACGCGTTTATTTCGCCTGAAAAACACGTTTTGACAAATTCTACACAGTGGGGCTTAGAACTGACTTCTGGCCCCAGCATGAACACTGTAATGCAAAAATTTGCAAAAACGCGTTTATTTCGACTGAAAAACACGTTTTGACAAATTCTACACAGTGGGACTAAGATCTGACTTCAGGCCCCAGCATTTAGAGTGTGATGCCCAATTTGCCCAAAAACGCGTTTATCTACCCTGAAATACATGTTTTGTTAAATTCTACAGAGTGGGACTAAAAGCTGATTTCTGGCCCCAGCATGTACACTGGGATGCCCAAGGGTGCAAAAACACATTTATTTCGCCTGAAAAACACGTTTTGACAAATTCTACACAGTGGGACTAAGAGCTGACTTCAGGCACCAGCATGTACAATGGGAAGGCCAAATTTCCAAGAATGTGTTTATTTAGTTGAAAAACACGTTTTGACAAACTCTTCACAGTGGGAATAAGAGCTGACTTCAAGCCCCAGCATGTACACTGGGAAGGCCAAGTTGTAAAAACGCGTTTATTTGGCCTGAAAAACACGTTTTGACAAATTCTACTGAGTGGGACTAAGAGCTGACAACTGGCCCCAGCATGTATACTGGGATGTTCATGTGTGTAAAAACGCATTTATTTCGCCTGAAAAACACGTTTTGACAAATTCTACACAGTGTGGCTTAGAGCTGACTTCTGGCCCCAGCATGTACACCGGGATCTCCAAGTGTGCAAAAACGCGTTTATTTCCCCTGAAAAACACGTATTGACAAACTCTACATAGTGGTAATAAGAGCTGACTTCAGGCTACAGCATGTACAATGTAATGCAAAAATTTGCAAAAATGTGTTTATTTCGTCTGAAAAAGAACTTTTGACAATTTCTATATTGTGGGTCCAAGAGTTGACTTCTGTCCCCAGCATGTACACTGGGATGTCCAAGGGTGCAAAAACGCGTTTATTTGGCCTGAAAAACACGTTTTGACAAATTCTACTGAGTGGGACTAAGAGCTGACAACTGGCCCCAGCATGTATACTGGGATGCTCATGTGTGTAAAAACGCATTTATTTCGCCTGAAAAACACGTTTTGACAAATTCTACACAGTGGGGCTTAGAACTGACTTCTGGCCCCTGCATGAACACTGTAATGCAAAAATTTGCAAAAACGCGTTTATTTCGACTGAAAAACACGTTTTGACAAATTCTACACAGTGGGACTAAGAGCTGACTTCAGGCCCCAGCATTTAGAGTGTGATGCCCAATTTGCAAAAACGCGTTTATCTACCCTGAAATACATGTTTTGTTAAATTCTACAGAATGGGACTAAGAGCTGACTTCAGGCACCAGCATGTACAATGGGAAGGCCAAATTGTAAAAACGCGTTTATTTGGCCTGAAAAACACGTTTTGACAAATTCTACACAGTGGGACTAAGAGTTGACTTCTGACCCCAGCATGTACTCTGGGATGCCCAAGAGTGCAAAAACGCGTTTATTTCGTCTGAAAAACACGTTTTGACAAATTCTACACAGTGGAACAAAGAGCTGACTTCTGGCCCCAGCATGTACACTGTGAAGCAAAAATATGCAAAAACGCGCTTATTTCGCCTGAAAGACACGATTTGACAAATTCTACACTGTGGGACTAAGAGTTGACTTCTGTCCCCAACATGTACACTGGGATGCCCAAAGATGCAAAAACGCGTTTATTTCGCCTGAAAAACACGTTTTGACAAATTCTACACAGTGTTACTAAGAGCTGACTTCTGGCCCCAGCATGTACACTGGAATGTAAAAGATTGCAAAAACGCATTAATATAGCCTGAAAAACACATTTTGACAAATTCTACTGAGTGAGACTAAGAGCTGACTTCTAGCCCCAACATGCACAATGGGATGCCCATATGGCAAAAACGCGTTTATTTCGCCTGAAAAACATGTTTTAACAAATTCTTCACTACGGGACTGAGAGTTGACGGCTGTCCCCAGCATGTACACCGGGATCCCAAGTGTGCAAAAACGCGTTTATTTCGCCTGAAAAACACGTTTTGACAAATTCTACACAGTGGGACTAAGAGCTGACTTCAGGCCCCAGCATTTAGAGTGTGATGCCCAATATTGCAAAAACGCGTTTATCTACCCTGAAATACATGTTTTGTTAAATTCTACAGAGTGGGACTAAGAGCTGACTTCAGGCACCAGCATGTACACTGGGATACAAAAGTTTGCAAAAACTTGTTCATTTCGCCTAAAAAACTCATTTTGACAGATTCTACACAGTGAGAATAAGAGCTGACTTTAGGTCCCAGCATTTATACTGGGATGCTCATGTGTGTAGAAACGCGTTTATTTCGCCTGAAAAACACGTTTTGACAAATTCTACACAGTGGGGCTTAGAACTGACTTTTGCCCCCGTATATACACCGGGATGCCCAAGTGTGCAAAAACGCGTTTATTTCGCCTGAAAAACACGTTTTGACAAATTCTACACAGTGTTACTAAGAGCTGACTTCTGGCCCCAGCATGTACACTGGAATGTAAAAGATTGCAAAAACGTATTAATATAGCCTGAAAAACACATTTTGACAAATTCTTCTGAGTGAGACTAAGAGCTGACTTCTAGCCCCAACATGCACAATGGGATGCCCAAATGTGCAAAAACACATTTATTTCGCCTGAAAAACACGTTTTGACAAATTCTACACAGTGGGACTAAGAGCTGACTTCAGGCACCAGCATGTACAATGGGAAGGCCAAATGTGCAAAAACACATTTATTTCGCCTGAAAAACACGTTTTGACAAATTCTACACAGTGGGACTAAGAGCTGACTTCAGGCACCAGCATGTACAATGGGAAGGCCAAATATCCAAGAACGTGTTTATTTAGTTGAAAAACACGTTTTGACAAACTCTTCACAGTGGGAATAAGAGCTGACTTCAAGCCCCAGCATGTACACTGGGAAGGCCAAGTTGTAAAAACGCGTTTATTTGGCCTGAAAAACACGTTTTGAAAAATTCTACTGAGTGGGACTAAGAGGTGACAACTGGCCCCAGCATGTATACTGGGATGCTCATGTGTGTAAAAACGCATTTATTTCGCCTGAAAAACACGTTTTGACAAATTCTACACAGTGTGGCTTAGAGCTGACTTCTGGCCCCAGCATGTACACCGGGATCTCCAAGTGTGCAAAAACACGTTTATTTCCCCTGAAAAACACGTTTTGACAAACTCTACATAGTGGTAATAAGAGCTGACTTCAGGCCACAGCATGTACAATGTAATGCAAAAATTTGCAAAAACGTGTTTATTTCGTCTGAAAAAGAACTTTTGACAAATTCTATATTGTGGGTCCAAGAGTTGACTTCTGTCCCCAGCATGTACACTGGGATGTCCAAGGGTGCAAAAACGCGTTTATTTATCCTGAAAAACACGTTTTGACAAATTCTACACAGTGGGTATAAGAGCTGACTTCTGGCCCCAGCATGTACACTGTGATGCCCAAAGGCGCAAAAACGAATTAATTACGCCTGAAAAACACGTTTTGACAAATTCTACACAGTGGGGCTTAGAACTGACTTTTGCCCCCGTATATACACCGGGATGCCCAAGTGTGCAAAAACGCGTTTATTTCGCCTGAAAAACACGTTTTGACAAATTCTACACAGTGGGGCTTAGAACTGACTTCTGGCCCCTGCATGAACACTGTAATGCAAAAATTTGCAAAAACGCGTTTATTTCGCCTGAAAAACACGTTTTGACAAATTCTACACAGTGGGACTAAGAGCTGACTTCAGGCCCCAGCATTTAGAGTGTGATGCCCAATTTTGCAAAAACGCGTTAATCTACCCTGAAATACATGTTTTGTTAAATTCTACAGAGTGGGACTAAGAGCTGACTTCAGGCACCAGCATGTACAATGGGAAGGCCAAGTTGTAAAAACGCGTTTATTTGGCCTGAAAAACACGTTTTGACAAATTCTACTGAGTGGGACTAAGAGCTGACAACTGGCCCCAGCATGTATACTGGGATGCTCATGTGTGTAAAAACGCATTTATTTCGCCTGAAAAACACGTTTTGACAAATTCTACACAGAGGGACTAAGAGTTGACTTCTGACCCCAGCATGTACTCTGGGATGCCCAAGAGTGCAAAAACGCGTTTATTTCGTCTGAAAAACACGTTTTGACAAATTCTACACAGTGGGACAAAGAGCTGACTTCTGGCCCCAGCATGTACACTGTGAAGCAAAAATATGCAAAAACGCGCTTATTTCGCCTGAAAGACACGATTTGACAAATTCTACACTGTGGGACTAAGAGTTGACTTCTGTCCCCAACATGTACACTGGGATGCCCAAAGATGCAAAAACGCGTTTATTTCGCCTGAAAAACACGTTTTGACAAATTCTACACAGTGTTACTAAGAGCTGACTTCTGGCCCCAGCATGTACACTGGAATGTAAAAGATTGCAAAAACGCATTAATATAGCCTGAAAAACACATTTTGACAAATTCTACTGAGTGAGACTAAGAGCTGACTTCTAGCCCCAACATGCACAATGGGATGCCCATATGGGAAAAACGCGTTTATTTCGCCTGAAAAACATGTTTTAACAAATTCTTCACTACGGGACTGAGAGTTGATGGCTGTCCCCAGCATGTACACCGGGATCCCAAGTGTGCAAAAACGCGTTTATTTCGCCTGAAAAACACGTTTTGACAAATTCTACACAGTGGGACTAAGAGTTGACTTCTGACCCCAGCATGTACTCTGGGATGCCCAAGAGTGCAAAAACGCGTTTATTTCGTCTGAAAAACACGTTTTGACAAATTCTACGCAGTGGGACAAAGAGCTGACTTCTGGCCCCAGCATGTAAACTGTGAAGCAAAAATATGCAAAAACGCACTTATTTCGCCTGAAAGACACTATTTGACAAATTCTACACTGTGGGACTAAGAGTTGACTTCTGTCCCCAGCATGTATACTGGGATGCTCATGTGTGTAGAAACGCGTTTATTTCGCCTGAAAAACACGTTTTGACAAATTCTATACAGTGGGGCTTAGAACTGACTTTTGCCCCCGTATATACACCGGGATGCCCAAGTGTGCAAAAACGCGTTTATTTCGCCTGAAAAACACGTTTTGACAAATTCTACACAGTGGGGCTTAGAACTGACTTCTGGCCCCAGCATGAACACTGTAATGCAAAAATTTGCAAAAACGCGTTTATTTCGACTGAAAAACACGTTTTGACAAATTCTACACAGTGGGACTAAGATCTGACTTCAGGCCCCAGCATTTAGAGTGTGATGCCCAATTTGCAAAAACGCGTTTATCTACCCTGAAATACATGTTTTGTTAAATTCTATAGATTGGGACTAAGAGTTGACTTCAGGCACCAGCATGTACAATGGGAAGGCCAAGTTTGCAAAAATGTGTTTATTTAGTTGAAAAACACGTTTTGACAAACTCTTCACAGTGGGAATAAGAGCTGACTTCAAGCCCCAGCATGTACACTGGGAAGGCCAAGTTGTAAAAACGTGTTTATTTGGACTGAAAAACACGTTTTGACAAATTCTACTGAGTGGGACTAAGAGCTGACTTCAGGCCCCAGCATTTAGAGTGTGATGCCCAATATTGCAAAAACGCGTTTATCTACCCTAAAATACATGTTTTGTTAAATTCTACAGAGTGGGACTAAAAGCTGATTTCTGGCCCCAGCATGTACACTGGGATGCCCAAGGGTGCAAAAACACATTTATTTCGCCTGAAAAACACGTTTTGACAAATTCTACACAATGGGACTAAGAGCTGACTTCAGGCACCAGCATGTACAATGGGAAGGCCAAATTTCCAAGAATGTGTTTATTTAGTTGAAAAACACGTTTTGACAAACTCTTCACAGTGGGAATAAGAGCTGACTTCAAGCCCCAGCATGTACACTGGGAAGGCCAAGTTGTAAAAACGCGTTTATTTGGCCTGAAAAACACGTTTTGACAAATTCTACTGAGTGGGACTAAGAGCTGACAACTGGCCCCAGCATGTATACTGGGATGTTCATGTGTGTAAAAACGCATTTATTTCGCCTGAAAAACACGTTTTGACAAATTCTACACAGTGTGGCTTAGAGCTGTCTTCTGGCCCCAGCATGTACACCGGGATCTCCAAGTGTGCAAAAACGCGTTTATTTCCCCTGAAAAACACGTTTTGACAAACTCTACATAGTGGTAATAAGAGCTGACTTCAGGCCACAGCATGTACAATGTAATGCAAAAATTTGCAAAAACGTGTTTATTTCGTCTGAAAAAGAACTTTTGACAAATTCTATATTGTGGGTCCAAGAGTTGACTTCTGTCCCCAGCATGTACACTGGGATGTCCAAGGGTGCAAAAACGCGTTTATTTCGCCTGAAAAACACGTTTTGACAAATTCTACACAGTGGGAATAAGAGCTGACTTATGGCCCCAGCATGTACACTGTGATGCCCAAAGGCGCAAAAACGAATTAATTACACCTGAAAAACACGTTTTGACAAACTCTACACAGTGGGAATAAGAGCTGACTTCAGGCCCAAGAATGTACACTGTGATGCCCAAAGGCGCAAAAACGAATTAATTACGCCTGAAAAACACGTTTTGACAAACTCTACACAGTGGGAATAAGAGCTGACTTCAGGCCCAAGAATGTACACTGTGATGCCCAAAGGCGCAAAAACGAATTTCTTTCGCCTGAAAAACACGTTTTGACAAATTCTACACAGTGGGACTAAGAGTTGACTTCAGGCACCAGCATGTACACTGGGAAGGCCAAATTTGCAAATACGCGTTTATTTCGCCTGATAAACACGTTTTGACAAATTCTACACAGTGGGCCTTGGAACTGACTTCTGCCCCAGTATATACACCGGGATGCAAAATGGTGCAAAAACGCGTTTATATCGCCTGAAAAACACGTTTTGACAAATTCTACACTGTGGGACTAAGAGTTGACTTCTGTCCCCAGCATGTACACTGGGATGCCCAAAGGTGCTAAAACGTGTTTATTTCGCCTGAAAAACACATTTTGACAAATTCTACACAGTGGGACTAAGAGCTGACTTCAGGCCCCAGCATTTAAAGTGTGATGCCCAATATTGCAAAAACGCGTTTATATACCCTGAAATACATGTTTTGTTAAATTCTACAGAGTGGGACTAATAGCTGACTTCAGGCACCAGCATGTACACTGGGATACAAAAGTTTGCAAAAACTTGTTCATTTCACCTCAAAAACTCATTTTGACAGATTCTACACAGTGGGAATAAGAGCTGACTTCAGGCCCCAGCATGTATACTGGGATGCTCATGTGTGTAGAAACGCGTTTATTTCGCCTGAAAAACACGTTTTGACAAATTCTACACAGTGGGGCTTAGAACTGACTTTTGCCCCCGTATATACACCGGGATGCCCAAGTGTGCAAAAACGCGTTTATTTCGCCTGAAAAACACGTTTTGACAAATTCTACACAGTGTTACTAAGAGCTGACTTCTGGCCCCAGCATGTACACTGGAATGTAAAAGATTGCAAAAACGCATTAATATAGCCTGAAAAACACATTTTGACAAATTCTACTGAGTGAGACTAAGAGCTGACTTCTAGCCCCAACATGCGCAATGGGATGCCCATATGGCAAAAACGCGTTTATTTCGCCTGAAAAACATGTTTTAAAAAAATTCTTCACTACGGGACAGAGAGTTGACGGCTGTCCCCAGCATGTACACCGGGATCCCAAGTGTGCAAAAACGCGTTTATTTCGCCTGAAAAACACGTTTTGACAAATTCTACACAGTGGGACTAAGAGCTGACTTCAGGCCCCAGCATTTAGAGTGTGATTCCCAATTTGCAAAAACGCGTTTATCCTCCCTGAAATACATGTTTTGTTAAATTCTACAGATTGGGACTAAGAGCTGACTTCAGGCACCAGCATGTACAATGGGAAGGCCAAGTTTGCAAAAATGTGTTTATTTAGTTGAAAAACACGTTTTGACAAACTCTTCACAGTGGGAATAAGAGCTGACTTCAAGCCCCAGCATGTACACTGTGAAGCAAAAATATGCAAAAACGCGCTTATTTCGCCTGAAAGACACGATTTGACAAATTCTACACTGTGGGACTAAGAGTTGACTTCTGTCCCCAACATGTACACTGGGATGCCCAAAGATGCAAAAACGCGTTTATTTCGCCTGAAAAACACGTTTTGACAAATTCTACACAGTGGGACTAAGAGCTGACTTCAGGCACCAGCATGTACAATGGGAAGGCCAAATTTCCAAGAACGTGTTTATTTAGTTGAAAAACACGTTTTGACAAACTCTTCACAGTGGGAATAAGAGCTGACTTCAAGCCCCAGCATGTACACTGGGAAGGCCAAGTTGTAAAAACGCGTTTATTTGGCCTGAAAAACAAGTTTTGACAAATTCTACTGAGTGGGACTAAGAGGTGACAACTGGCCCCAGCATGTATACTGGGATGCTCATGTGTGTAAAAACGCATTTATTTCGCCTGAAAAACACGTTTTGACAAATTCTACACAGTGTGGCTTAGAGCTGACTTCTGGCCCCAGCATGTACACCGGGATCTCCAAGTGTGCAAAAACGCGTTTATTTCCCCTGAAAAACACGTATTGACAAACTCTACATAGTGGTAATAAGAGCTGACTTCAGGCTACAGCATGTACAATGTAATGCAAAAATTTGCAAAAATGTGTTTATTTCGTCTGAAAAAGAACTTTTGACAATTTCTATATTGTGGGTCCAAGAGTTGACTTCTGTCCCCAGCATGTACACTGGGATGTCCAAGGGTGCAAAAACGCGTTTATTTCGCCTGAAAAACACGTTTTGACAAATTCTACACAGTGGGAATAAGAGCTGACTTCTGGCCCCAGCATGTACACTGTGATGCCCAAAGGCGAAAAAACGAATTAATTACGCCTGAAAAACACGTTTTGACAAACTCTACACAGTGGGAATAAGAGCTGACTTCAGGCCCAAGAATGTACACTGTGATGCCCAAAGGCGCAAAAACGAATTTCTTTCGCCTGAAAAACACGTTTTGACAAATTCTACACAGTGGGACTAAGAGTTGACTTCAGGCACCAGCATGTACACTGGGAAGGCCAATTTTGCAAATACGCGTTTATTTCGCCTGATAAACACGTTTTGACAAATTCTACACAGTGGGGCTTGGAACTGACTTCTGCCCCAGTATATACACCGGGATGCAAAATGGTGCAAAAACGCGTTTATTTCGCCTGAAAAACACGTTTTGACAAATTCTACACTGTGGGACTAAGAGTTGACTTCTGTCCCCAGCATGTACACTGGGATGCCCAAAGGTGCTAAAACGTGTTTATTTCGCCTGAAAAACACATTTTGACAAATTCTACACAGTGGGACTAAGAGCTGACTTCAGGCCCCAGCATTTAAAGTGTGATGCCCAATATTGCAAAAACGCGTTTATCTACCCTGAAATACATGTTTTGTTAAATTCTACAGAGTGGGACTAATAGCTGACTTCAGGCACCAGCATGTACACTGGGATACAAAAGTTTGCAAAAACTTGTTCATTTCACCTCAAAAACTCATTTTGACAGATTCTACACAGTGGGAATAAGAGCTGACTTCAGGCCCCAGCATGTATACTGGGATGCTCATGTGTGTAGAAACGCGTTTATTTCGCCTGAAAAACACGTTTTGACAAATTCTACACAGTGGAGCTTAGAACTGACTTTTGCCCCCGTATATACACCGGGATGCCCAAGTGTGCAAAAACGCGTTTATTTCGCCTGAAAAACACGTTTTGACAAATTCTACACAGTGGGACTAAGAGCTGACTTCAGGCCCCAGCATTTAGAGTGTGATGCCCAATTTTGCAAAAACGCGTTATCTACCCTGAAATACATGTTTTGTTAAATTCTACAGAGTGGGACTAAGAGCTGACTTCAGGCACCAGCATGTACAATGGGAAGGCCAAGTTTGCAAAAATGTGTTTATTTAGTTGAAAAACACGTTTTGACAAACTCTTCACAGTGGGAATAAGAGCTGACTTCAAGCCCCAGCATGTACACTGGGAAGGCCAAGATGTAAAAACGCGTTTATTTGGCCTGAAAAACACGTTTTGACAAATTCTACACAGTGTGGCTTAGAGCTGACTTTTGGCCCCAGCATGTACACCGGGATCTCCAAGTGTGCAAAAACGCGTTTATTTCCCCTGAAAAACACGTTTTGACAAATTCTACACAGTGGGAATAAGAGCTGACTTCTGGCCCCAGCATGTACACTGTGATGCCCAAAGGCGCAAAAACGAATTAATTACGCCTGAAAAACACGTTTTGACAAATTCTACACCGTGGGACTAAGAGTTGACTTCTGTCCCCAGCATGTACACTGGGATGCCCAAAGGTGCAAAAACGTGTTTATTTCGCCTGAAAAACACGTTTTGACAAATTCTACACAGTGGGACTAAAAGCTGACTTCAGGCCCCAGCATTTAGAGTGTGATGCCCAATATTGCAAAAACGCGTTTATCTACCCTAAAATACATGTTTTGTTAAATTCTACAGAGTGGGACTAAGAGCTGATTTTTGGCCCCAGCATGTACACTGGGATGCCCAAGGGTGCAAAAACACATTTATTTCGCCTGAAAAACACGTTTTGACAAATTCTACACAGTGGGACTAAGAGCTGACTTCAGGCCCCAGCATTTAGAGTGTGATGCCCAATATTGCAAAAACGCGTTTATCTACCCTAAAATACATGTTTTGTTAAATTCTACAGAGTGGGACTAAGAGTTGACTTCTGTCCCCAGCATGTACACTGGGATGCCCAAAGGTGCAAAAACGTGTTTATTTCGCCTGAAAAACACGTTTTGACAAATTCTACACAGTGGGGCTTAGAGCTGACTTTTGCCCCCGTATATACACCGGGATGCCCAAGTGTGCAAAAACGCATTTATTTCGCCTGAAAAACACGTTTTGACAAATTCTACACAGTGGGGCTTAGAACTGACTTCTGGCCCCTGCATGAACACTGTAATGCAAAAATTTGCAAAAACGCGTTTATTTCGACTGAAAAACACGTTTTGACAAATTCTACACAGTGGGACTAACAGCTGACTTCTGGCCCCAGCATGTACACTGGGATGCTCAAAGATGCAAAAACGCGTTTATTTCGCCTGAAAAACACGTTTTGACAAATTCTACACAGTGTTACTAAGAGCTGACTTCTGGCCCCAGCATGTACACTGGAATGTAAAAGATTGCAAAAACGCATTAATATAGCCTGAAAAACACATTTTGACAAATTCTACTGAGTGAGATTAAGAGCTGACTTCTAGCCCCAACATGCACAATGGGATGCCCATATGGCAAAAACGCGTTTATTTCGCCTGAAAAACATGTTTTAACAAATTCTTCACTACGGGACTGAGAGTTGATGGCTGTCCCCAGCATGTACACCGGGATCCCAAGTGTGCAAAAACGCGTTTATTTCGCCTGAAAAACACGTTTTGACAAATTCTACACAGTGGGACTAAGAGCTGACTTCAGGCCCCAGCATTTAGAGTGTGATGCCCAATATTGCAAAAACGCGTTTATCTACCCTGAAATACATGTTTTGTTAAATTCTACAGAGTGGGACTAAGAGCTGACTTCAGGCACCAGCATGTACACTGGGATACAAAAGTTTGCAAAAACTTGTTCATTTCGCCTAAAAAACTCATTTTGACAGATTCTACACAGTGAGAATAAGAGCTGACTTTAGGTCCCAGCATTTATACTGGGATGCTCATGTGTGTAGAAACGCGTTTATTTCGCCTGAAAAACACGTTTTGACAAATTCTACACAGTGGGGCTTAGAACTGACTTTTGCCCCCGTATATACACCGGGATGCCCAAGTGTGCAAAAACGCGTTTATTTCGCCTGAAAAACACGTTTTGACAAATTCTACACAGTGTTACTAAGAGCTGACTTCTGGCCCCAGCATGTACACTGGAATGTAAAAGATTGCAAAAACGTATTAATATAGCCTGAAAAACACATTTTGACAAATTCTTCTGAGTGAGACTAAGAGCTGACTTCTAGCCCCAACATGCACAATGGGATGCCCATATGGCAAAAACGCGTTTATTTCGCCTGAAAAACATGTTTTAACAAATTCTTCACTACGGGACTGAGAGTTGACGGCTGTCCCCAGCATGTACACCGGGATCCCAAGTGTGCAAAAACGCGTTTATTTCGCCTGAAAAACACGTTTTGACAAATTCTACACAGTGGGACTAAGAGCTGACTTCAGGCCCCAGCATTTAGATTGTGATGCCCAATTTGCAAAAACGCGTTTATCTACCCTAAAATACATGTTTTGTTAAATTCTACAGAGTGGGACTAAGAGCTGACTTCTGGCCCCAGCATGTACACTGGGATGCCCAAATGTGCAAAAACACATTTATTTCGCCTGAAAAACACGTTTTGACAAATTCTACACAGTGGGACTAAGAGCTGACTTCAGGCACCAGCATGTACAATGGGAAGGCCAAATATCCAAGAACGTGTTTATTTAGTTGAAAAACACGTTTTGACAAACTCTTCACAGTGGGAATAAGAGCTGACTTCAAGCCCCAGCATGTACACTGGGAAGGCCAAGTTGTAAAAACGCGTTTATTTGGCCTGAAAAACACGTTTTGAAAAATTCTACTGAGTGGGACTAAGAGGTGACAACTGGCCCCAGCATGTATACTGGGATGCTCATGTGTGTAAAAACGCATTTATTTCGCCTGAAAAACACGTTTTGACAAATTCTACACAGTGTGGCTTAGAGCTGACTTCTGGCCCCAGCATGTACACCGGGATCTCCAAGTGTGCAAAAACACGTTTATTTCCCCTGAAAAACACGTTTTGACAAACTCTACATAGTGGTAATAAGAGCTGACTTCAGGCCACAGCATGTACAATGTAATGCAAAAATTTGCAAAAACGTGTTTATTTCGTCTGAAAAAGAACTTTTGACAAATTCTATATTGTGGGTCCAAGAGTTGACTTCTGTCCCCAGCATGTACACTGGGATGTCCAAGGGTGCAAAAACGCGTTTATTTATCCTGAAAAACACGTTTTGACAAATTCTACACAGTGGGTATAAGAGCTGACTTCTGGCCCCAGCATGTACACTGTGATGCCCAAAGGCGCAAAAACGAATTAATTACGCCTGAAAAACACGTTTTGACAAATTCTACACAGTGGGGCTTAGAACTGACTTTTGCCCCCGTATATACACCGGGATGCCCAAGTGTGCAAAAACGCGTTTATTTCGCCTGAAAAACACGTTTTGACAAATTCTACACAGTGGGGCTTAGAACTGACTTCTGGCCCCTGCATGAACACTGTAATGCAAAAATTTGCAAAAACGCGTTTATTTCGACTGAAAAACACGTTTTGACAAATTCTACACAGTGGGACTAAGAGCTGACTTCAGGCCCCAGCATTTAGAGTGTGATGCCCAATTTTGCAAAAACGCGTTAATCTACCCTGAAATACATGTTTTGTTAAATTCTACAGAGTGGGACTAAGAGCTGACTTCAGGCACCAGCATGTACAATGGGAAGGCCAAGTTGTAAAAACGCGTTTATTTGGCCTGAAAAACACGTTTTGACAAATTCTACTGAGTGGGACTAAGAGCTGACAACTGGCCCCAGCATGTATACTGGGATGCTCATGTGTGTAAAAACGCATTTATTTCGCCTGAAAAACACGTTTTGACAAATTCTACACAGAGGGACTAAGAGTTGACTTCTGACCCCAGCATGTACTCTGGGATGCCCAAGAGTGCAAAAACGCGTTTATTTCGTCTGAAAAACACGTTTTGACAAATTCTACACAGTGGGACAAAGAGCTGACTTCTGGCCCCAGCATGTACACTGTGAAGCAAAAATATGCAAAAACGCGCTTATTTCGCCTGAAAGACACGATTTGACAAATTCTACACTGTGGGACTAAGAGTTGACTTCTGTCCCCAACATGTACACTGGGATGCCCAAAGATGCAAAAACGCGTTTATTTCGCCTGAAAAACACGTTTTGACAAATTCTACACAGTGTTACTAAGAGCTGACTTCTGGCCCCAGCATGTACACTGGAATGTAAAAGATTGCAAAAACGCATTAATATAGCCTGAAAAACACATTTTGACAAATTCTACTGAGTGAGACTAAGAGCTGACTTCTAGCCCCAACATGCACAATGGGATGCCCATATGGGAAAAACGCGTTTATTTCGCCTGAAAAACATGTTTTAACAAATTCTTCACTACGGGACTGAGAGTTGACGGCTGTCCCCAGCATGTACACCGGGATCCCAAGTGTGCAAAAACGCGTTTATTTCGCCTGAAAAACACGTTTTGACAAATTCTACACAGTGGGACTAAGAGTTGACTTCTGACCCCAGCATGTACTCTGGGATGCCCAAGAGTGCAAAAACGCGTTTATTTCGTCTGAAAAACACGTTTTGACAAATTCTACGCAGTGGGACAAAGAGCTGACTTCTGGCCCCAGCATGTAAACTGTGAAGCAAAAATATGCAAAAACGCGCTTATTTCGCCTGAAAGACACTATTTGACAAATTAGAGTGTGATGCCCAATATTGCAAAAACGCGTTTATCTACCCTAAAATACATGTTTTGTTAAATTCTATAGAGTGGGACTAAGAGCTGATTTTTGGCCCCAGCATGTACACTGGGATGCCCTAAGAGCTGACTTCAGGCCCCAGCATTTAGAGTGTGATGCCCAATTTTGCAAAAACGCGTTATCTACCCTGAAATACATGTTTTGTTAAATTCTACAGAGTGGGACTAAGAGCTGACTTCAGGCACCAGCATGTACAATGGGAAGGCCAAGTTTGCAAAAATGTGTTTATTTAGTTGAAAAACACGTTTTGACAAACTCTTCACAGTGGGAATAAGAGCTGACTTCAAGCCCCAGCATGTACACTGGGAAGGCCAAGATGTAAAAACGCGTTTATTTGGCCTGAAAAACACGTTTTGACAAATTCTACACAGTGTGGCTTAGAGCTGACTTTTGGCCCCAGCATGTACACCGGGATCTCCAAGTGTGCAAAAACGCGTTTATTTCCCCTGAAAAACACGTTTTGACAAATTCTACACAGTGGGAATAAGAGCTGACTTCTGGCCCCAGCATGTACACTGTGATGCCCAAAGGCGCAAAAACGAATTAATTACGCCTGAAAAACACGTTTTGACAAATTCTACACCGTGGGACTAAGAGTTGACTTCTGTCCCCAGCATGTACACTGGGATGCCCAAAGGTGCAAAAACGTGTTTATTTCGCCTGAAAAACACGTTTTGACAAATTCTACACAGTGGGACTAAAAGCTGACTTCAGGCCCCAGCATTTAGAGTGTGATGCCCAATATTGCAAAAACGCGTTTATCTACCCTAAAATACATGTTTTGTTAAATTCTACAGAGTGGGACTAAGAGCTGATTTTTGGCCCCAGCATGTACACTGGGATGCCCAAGGGTGCAAAAACACATTTATTTCGCCTGAAAAACACGTTTTGACAAATTCTACACAGTGGGACTAAGAGCTGACTTCAGGCCCCAGCATTTAGAGTGTGATGCCCAATATTGCAAAAACGCGTTTATCTACCCTAAAATACATGTTTTGTTAAATTCTACAGAGTGGGACTAAGAGTTGACTTCTGTCCCCAGCATGTACACTGGGATGCCCAAAGGTGCAAAAACGTGTTTATTTCGCCTGAAAAACACGTTTTGACAAATTCTACACAGTGGGGCTTAGAGCTGACTTTTGCCCCCGTATATACACCGGGATGCCCAAGTGTGCAAAAACGCATTTATTTCGCCTGAAAAACACGTTTTGACAAATTCTACACAGTGGGGCTTAGAACTGACTTCTGGCCCCTGCATGAACACTGTAATGCAAAAATTTGCAAAAACGCGTTTATTTCGACTGAAAAACACGTTTTGACAAATTCTACACAGTGGGACTAACAGCTGACTTCTGGCCCCAGCATGTACACTGGGATGCTCAAAGATGCAAAAACGCGTTTATTTCGCCTGAAAAACACGTTTTGACAAATTCTACACAGTGTTACTAAGAGCTGACTTCTGGCCCCAGCATGTACACTGGAATGTAAAAGATTGCAAAAACGCATTAATATAGCCTGAAAAACACATTTTGACAAATTCTACTGAGTGAGATTAAGAGCTGACTTCTAGCCCCAACATGCACAATGGGATGCCCATATGGCAAAAACGCGTTTATTTCGCCTGAAAAACATGTTTTAACAAATTCTTCACTACGGGACTGAGAGTTGATGGCTGTCCCCAGCATGTACACCGGGATCCCAAGTGTGCAAAAACGCGTTTATTTCGCCTGAAAAACACGTTTTGACAAATTCTACACAGTGGGACTAAGAGCTGACTTCAGGCCCCAGCATTTAGAGTGTGATGCCCAATATTGCAAAAACGCGT
The DNA here is from genome assembly GCF_055471065.1 of Atractosteus spatula. NCBI lineage: Eukaryota > Metazoa > Chordata > Actinopteri > Semionotiformes > Lepisosteidae > Atractosteus > Atractosteus spatula. Next base: position 1,035,563 of record NW_028296648.1, on the reverse strand, counting down.
TTATCTACCCTGAAATACATGTTTTGTTAAATTCTACAGAGTGGGACTAAGAGCTGACTTCAGGCACCAGCATGTACACTGGGATACAAAAGTTTGCAAAAACTTGTTCATTTCGCCTAAAAAACTCATTTTGACAGATTCTACACAGTGAGAATAAGAGCTGACTTTAGGTCCCAGCATTTATACTGGGATGCTCATGTGTGTAGAAACGCGTTTATTTCGCCTGAAAAACACGTTTTGACAAATTCTACACAGTGGGGCTTAGAACTGACTTTTGCCCCCGTATATACACCGGGATGCCCAAGTGTGCAAAAACGCGTTTATTTCGCCTGAAAAACACGTTTTGACAAATTCTACACAGTGTTACTAAGAGCTGACTTCTGGCCCCAGCATGTACACTGGAATGTAAAAGATTGCAAAAACGTATTAATATAGCCTGAAAAACACATTTTGACAAATTCTTCTGAGTGAGACTAAGAGCTGACTTCTAGCCCCAACATGCACAATGGGATGCCCATATGGCAAAAACGCGTTTATTTCGCCTGAAAAACATGTTTTAACAAATTCTTCACTACGGGACTGAGAGTTGACGGCTGTCCCCAGCATGTACACCGGGATCCCAAGTGTGCAAAAACGCGTTTATTTCGCCTGAAAAACACGTTTTGACAAATTCTACACAGTGGGACTAAGAGCTGACTTCAGGCCCCAGCATTTAGATTGTGATGCCCAATTTGCAAAAACGCGTTTATCTACCCTAAAATACATGTTTTGTTAAATTCTACAGAGTGGGACTAAGAGCTGACTTCTGGCCCCAGCATGTACACTGGGATGCCCAAATGTGCAAAAACACATTTATTTCGCCTGAAAAACACGTTTTGACAAATTCTACACAGTGGGACTAAGAGCTGACTTCAGGCACCAGCATGTACAATGGGAAGGCCAAATATCCAAGAACGTGTTTATTAAGTTGAAAAACACGTTTTGACAAACTCTTCACAGTGGGAATAAGAGCTGACTTCAAGCCCCAGCATGTACACTGGGAAGGCCAAGTTGTAAAAACGCGTTTATTTGGCCTGAAAAACACGTTTTGAAAAATTCTACTGAGTGGGACTAAGAGGTGACAACTGGCCCCAGCATGTATACTGGGATGCTCATGTGTGTAAAAACGCATTTATTTCGCCTGAAAAACACGTTTTGACAAATTCTACACAGTGGGACTAAGAGCTGACTTCAGGCCCCAGCATTTAGAGTGTGATGCCCAATATTGCAAAAACGCGTTTATCTACCCTGAAATACATGTTTTGTTAAATTCTACAGAGTGGGACTAAGAGCTGACTTCAGGCACCAGCATGTACACTGGGATACAAAAGTTTGCAAAAACTTGTTCATTTCGCCTAAAAAACTCATTTTGACAGATTCTACACAGTGAGAATAAGAGCTGACTTTAGGTCCCAGCATTTATACTGGGATGCTCATGTGTGTAGAAACGCGTTTATTTCGCCTGAAAAACACGTTTTGACAAATTCTACACAGTGGGGCTTAGAACTGACTTTTGCCCCCGTATATACACCGGGATGCCCAAGTGTGCAAAAACGCGTTTATTTCGCCTGAAAAACACGTTTTGACAAATTCTACACAGTGTTACTAAGAGCTGACTTCTGGCCCCAGCATGTACACTGGAATGTAAAAGATTGCAAAAACGTATTAATATAGCCTGAAAAACACATTTTGACAAATTCTTCTGAGTGAGACTAAGAGCTGACTTCTAGCCCCAACATGCACAATGGGATGCCCATATGGCAAAAACGCGTTTATTTCGCCTGAAAAACATGTTTTAACAAATTCTTCACTACGGGACTGAGAGTTGACGGCTGTCCCCAGCATGTACACCGGGATCCCAAGTGTGCAAAAACGCGTTTATTTCGCCTGAAAAACACGTTTTGACAAATTCTACACAGTGGGACTAAGAGCTGACTTCAGGCCCCAGCATTTAGATTGTGATGCCCAATTTGCAAAAACGCGTTTATCTACCCTAAAATACATGTTTTGTTAAATTCTACAGAGTGGGACTAAGAGCTGACTTCTGGCCCCAGCATGTACACTGGGATGCCCAAATGTGCAAAAACACATTTATTTCGCCTGAAAAACACGTTTTGACAAATTCTACACAGTGGGACTAAGAGCTGACTTCAGGCACCAGCATGTACAATGGGAAGGCCAAATATCCAAGAACGTGTTTATTAAGTTGAAAAACACGTTTTGACAAACTCTTCACAGTGGGAATAAGAGCTGACTTCAAGCCCCAGCATGTACACTGGGAAGGCCAAGTTGTAAAAACGCGTTTATTTGGCCTGAAAAACACGTTTTGAAAAATTCTACTGAGTGGGACTAAGAGGTGACAACTGGCCCCAGCATGTATACTGGGATGCTCATGTGTGTAAAAACGCATTTATTTCGCCTGAAAAACACGTTTTGACAAATTCTACACAGTGTGGCTTAGAGCTGACTTCTGGCCCCAGCATGTACACCGGGATCTCCAAGTGTGCAAAAACACGTTTATTTCCCCTGAAAAACACGTTTTGACAAACTCTACATAGTGGTAATAAGAGCTGACTTCAGGCCACAGCATGTACAATGTAATGCAAAAATTTGCAAAAACGTGTTTATTTCGTCTGAAAAAGAACTTTTGACAAATTCTATATTGTGGGTCCAAGAGTTGACTTCTGTCCCCAGCATGTACACTGGGATGTCCAAGGGTGCAAAAACGCGTTTATTTATCCTGAAAAACACGTTTTGACAAATTCTACACAGTGGGTATAAGAGCTGACTTCTGGCCCCAGCATGTACACTGTGATGCCCAAAGGCGCAAAAACGAATTAATTACGCCTGAAAAACACGTTTTGACAAATTCTACACAGTGGGGCTTAGAACTGACTTTTGCCCCCGTATATACACCGGGATGCCCAAGTGTGCAAAAACGCGTTTATTTCGCCTGAAAAACACGTTTTGACAAATTCTACACAGTGGGGCTTAGAACTGACTTCTGGCCCCTGCATGAACACTGTAATGCAAAAATTTGCAAAAACGCGTTTATTTCGACTGAAAAACACGTTTTGACAAATTCTACACAGTGGGACTAAGAGCTGACTTCAGGCCCCAGCATTTAGAGTGTGATGCCCAATTTTGCAAAAACGCGTTAATCTACCCTGAAATACATGTTTTGTTAAATTCTACAGAGTGGGACTAAGAGCTGACTTCAGGCACCAGCATGTACAATGGGAAGGCCAAGTTGTAAAAACGCGTTTATTTGGCCTGAAAAACACGTTTTGACAAATTCTACTGAGTGGGACTAAGAGCTGACAACTGGCCCCAGCATGTATACTGGGATGCTCATGTGTGTAAAAACGCATTTATTTCGCCTGAAAAACACGTTTTGACAAATTCTACACAGAGGGACTAAGAGTTGACTTCTGACCCCAGCATGTACTCTGGGATGCCCAAGAGTGCAAAAACGCGTTTATTTCGTCTGAAAAACACGTTTTGACAAATTCTACACAGTGGGACAAAGAGCTGACTTCTGGCCCCAGCATGTACACTGTGAAGCAAAAATATGCAAAAACGCGCTTATTTCGCCTGAAAGACACGATTTGACAAATTCTACACTGTGGGACTAAGAGTTGACTTCTGTCCCCAACATGTACACTGGGATGCCCAAAGATGCAAAAACGCGTTTATTTCGCCTGAAAAACACGTTTTGACAAATTCTACACAGTGTTACTAAGAGCTGACTTCTGGCCCCAGCATGTACACTGGAATGTAAAAGATTGCAAAAACGCATTAATATAGCCTGAAAAACACATTTTGACAAATTCTACTGAGTGAGACTAAGAGCTGACTTCTAGCCCCAACATGCACAATGGGATGCCCATATGGGAAAAACGCGTTTATTTCGCCTGAAAAACATGTTTTAACAAATTCTTCACTACGGGACTGAGAGTTGACGGCTGTCCCCAGCATGTACACCGGGATCCCAAGTGTGCAAAAACGCGTTTATTTCGCCTGAAAAACACGTTTTGACAAATTCTACACAGTGGGACTAAGAGTTGACTTCTGACCCCAGCATGTACTCTGGGATGCCCAAGAGTGCAAAAACGCGTTTATTTCGTCTGAAAAACACGTTTTGACAAATTCTACGCAGTGGGACAAAGAGCTGACTTCTGGCCCCAGCATGTAAACTGTGAAGCAAAAATATGCAAAAACGCGCTTATTTCGCCTGAAAGACACTATTTGACAAATTCTACACTGTGGGACTAAGAGTTGACTTCTGTCCCCAGCATGTATACTGGGATGCTCATGTGTGTAGAAACGCGTTTATTTCGCCTGAAAAACACGTTTTGACAAATTCTATACAGTGGGGCTTAGAACTGACTTTTGCCCCCGTATATACACCGGGATGCCCAAGTGTGCAAAAACGCGTTTATTTCGCCTGAAAAACACGTTTTGACAAATTCTACACAGTGGGGCTTAGAACTGACTTCTGGCCCCAGCATGAACACTGTAATGCAAAAATTTGCAAAAACGCGTTTATTTCGACTGAAAAACACGTTTTGACAAATTCTACACAGTGGGAATAAGATCTGACTTCAGGCCCCAGCATTTAGAGTGTGATGCCCAATTTGCAAAAACGCGTTTATCTACCCTGAAATACATGTTTTGTTAAATTCTATAGATTGGGACTAAGAGCTGACTTCAGGCACCAGCATGTACAATGGGAAGGCCAAGTTTGCAAAAATGTGTTTATTTAGTTGAAAAACACGTTTTGACAAACTCTTCACAGTGGGAATAAGAGCTGACTTCAAGCCCCAGCATGTACACTGGGAAGGCCAAGTTGTAAAAACGTGTTTATTTGGACTGAAAAACACGTTTTGACAAATTCTACTGAGTGGGACTAAGAGCTGACTTCAGGCCCCAGCATTTAGAGTGTGATGCCCAATATTGCAAAAACGCGTTTATATACCCTAAAATACATGTTTTGTTAAATTCTACAGAGTGGGACTAAAAGCTGATTTCTGGCCCCAGCATGTACACTGGGATGCCCAAGGGTGCAAAAACACATTTATTTCGCCTGAAAAACACGTTTTGACAAATTCTACACAGTGGGACTAAGAGCTGACTTCAGGCACCAGCATGTTCAATGGGAAGGCCAAATTTCCAAGAATGTGTTTATTTAGTTGAAAAACACGTTTTGACAAACTCTTCACAGTGGGAATAAGAGCTGACTTCAAGCCCCAGCATGTACACTGGGAAGGCCAAGTTGTAAAAACGCGTTTATTTGGCCTGAAAAACACGTTTTGACAAATTCTACTGAGTGGGACTAAGAGCTGACAACTGGCCCCAGCATGTATACTGGGATGTTCATGTGTGTAAAAACGCATTTATTTCGCCTGAAAAACACGTTTTGACAAATTCTACACAGTGTGGCTTAGAGCTGTCTTCTGGCCCCAGCATGTACACCGGGATCTCCAAGTGTGCAAAAACGCGTTTATTTCCCCTGAAAAACACGTTTTGACAAACTCTACATAGTGGTAATAAGAGCTGACTTCAGGCCACAGCATGTACAATGTAATGCAAAAATTTGCAAAAACGTGTTTATTTCGTCTGAAAAAGAACTTTTGACAAATTCTATATTGTGGGTCCAAGAGTTGACTTCTGTCCCCAGCATGTACACTGGGATGTCCAAGGGTGCAAAAACGCGTTTATTTCGCCTGAAAAACACGTTTTGACAAATTGTACACAGTGGGAATAAGAGCTGACTTATGGCCCCAGCATGTACACTGTGATGCCCAAAGGCGCAATAACGAATTAATTACACCTGAAAAACACGTTTTGACAAACTCTACACAGTGGGAATAAGAGCTGACTTCAGGCCCAAGAATGTACACTGTGATGCCCAAAGGCGCAAAAACGAATTAATTACGCCTGAAAAACACGTTTTGACAAACTCTACACAGTGGGAATAAGAGCTGACTTCAGGCCCAAGAATGTACACTGTGATGCCCAAAGGCGCAAAAACGAATTTCTTTCGCCTGAAAAACACGTTTTGACAAATTCTACACAGTGGGACTAAGAGTTGACTTCAGGCACCAGCATGTACACTGGGAAGGCCAAATTTGCAAATACGCGTTTATTTCGCCTGATAAACACGTTTTGACAAATTCTACACAGTGGGCCTTGGAACTGACTTCTGCCCCAGTATATACACCGGGATGCAAAATGGTGCAAAAACGCGTTTATATCACCTGAAAAACACGTTTTGACAAATTCTACACTGTGGGACTAAGAGTTGACTTCTGTCCCCAGCATGTACACTGGGATGCCCAAAGGTGCTAAAACGTTTTTATTTCGCCTGAAAAACACATTTTGACAAATTCTACACAGTGGGACTAAGAGCTGATTTCAGGCCCCAGCATTTAAAGTGTGATGCCCAATATTGCAAAAACGCGTTTATATACCCTGAAATACATGTTTTGTTAAATTCTACAGAGTGGGACTAATAGCTGACTTCAGGCACCAGCATGTACACTGGGATACAAAAGTTTGCAAAAACTTGTTCATTTCACCTCAAAAACTCATTTTGACAGATTCTACACAGTGGGAATAAGAGCTGACTTCTGGCCCCAGCATGTACACTGGAATGTAAAAGATTGCAAAAACGCATTAATATAGCCTGAAAAACACATTTTGACAAATTCTACTGAGTGAGACTAAGAGCTGACTTCTAGCCCCAACATGCGCAATGGGATGCCCATATGGCAAAAACGCGTTTATTTCGCCTGAAAAACATGTTTTAAAAAAATTCTTCACTACGGGACTGAGAGTTGACGGCTGTCCCCAGCATGTACACCGGGATCCCAAGTGTGCAAAAACGCGTTTATTTCGCCTGAAAAACACGTTTTGACAAATTCTACACAGTGGGACTAAGAGCTGATTTCAGGCCCCAGCATTTAGAGTGTGATTCCCAATTTGCAAAAACGCGTTTATCCTCCCTGAAATACATGTTTTGTTAAATTCTACAGATTGGGACTAAGAGCTGACTTCAGGCACCAGCATGTACAATGGGAAGGCCAAGTTTGCAAAAATGTGTTTATTTAGTTGAAAAACACGTTTTGACAAACTCTTCACAGTGGGAATAAGAGCTGACTTCAAGCCCCAGCATGTACACTGGGAAGGCCAAGTTGTAAAAACGTGTTTATTTGGACTGAAAAACACGTTTTGACAAATTCTACTGAGTGGGACTAAGAGCTGACTTCAGGCCCCAGCATGTACACTGTGAAGCAAAAATATGCAAAAACGCGCTTATTTCGCCTGAAAGACACGATTTGACAAATTCTACACTGTGGGACTAAGAGTTGACTTCTGTCCCCAACATGTACACTGGGATGCCCAAAGATGCAAAAACGCGTTTATTTCGCCTGAAAAACACGTTTTGACAAATTCTACACAGTGGGACTAAGAGCTGACTTCAGGCACCAGCATGTACAATGGGAAGGCCAAATTTCCAAGAACGTGTTTATTTAGTTGAAAAACACGTTTTGACAAACTCTTCACAGTGGGAATAAGAGCTGACTTCAAGCCCCAGCATGTACACTGGGAAGGCCAAGTTGTAAAAACGCGTTTATTTGGCCTGAAAAACACGTTTTGACAAATTCTACTGAGTGGGACTAAGAGGTGACAACTGGCCCCAGCATGTATACTGGGATGCTCATGTGTGTAAAAACGCATTTATTTCGCCTGAAAAACACGTTTTGACAAATTCTACACAGTGTGGCTTAGAGCTGACTTCTGGCCCCAGCATGTACACCGGGATCTCCAAGTGTGCAAAAACGCGTTTATTTCCCCTGAAAAACACGTATTGACAAACTCTACATAGTGGTAATAAGAGCTGACTTCAGGCTACAGCATGTACAATGTAATGCAAAAATTTGCAAAAATGTGTTTATTTCGTCTGAAAAAGAACTTTTGACAATTTCTATATTGTGGGTCCAAGAGTTGACTTCTGTCCCCAGCATGTACACTGGGATGTCCAAGGGTGCAAAAACGCGTTTATTTCGCCTGAAAAACACGTTTTGACAAATTCTACACAGTGGGAATAAGAGCTGACTTCTGGCCCCAGCATGTACACTGTGATGCCCAAAGGCGAAAAAACGAATTAATTACGCCTGAAAAACACGTTTTGACAAACTCTACACAGTGGGAATAAGAGCTGACTTCAGGCCCAAGAATGTACACTGTGATGCCCAAAGGCGCAAAAACGAATTTCTTTCGCCTGAAAAACACGTTTTGACAAATTCTACACAGTGGGACTAAGAGTTGACTTCAGGCACCAGCATGTACACTGGGAAGGCCAATTTTGCAAATACGCGTTTATTTCGCCTGATAAACACGTTTTGACAAATTCTACACAGTGGGGCTTGGAACTGACTTCTGCCCCAGTATATACACCGGGATGCAAAATGGTGCAAAAACGCGTTTATTTCGCCTGAAAAACACGTTTTGACAAATTCTACACTGTGGGACTAAGAGTTGACTTCTGTCCCCAGCATGTACACTGGGATGCCCAAAGGTGCTAAAACGTGTTTATTTCGCCTGAAAAACACATTTTGACAAATTCTACACAGTGGGACTAAGAGCTGACTTCAGGCCCCAGCATTTAAAGTGTGATGCCCAATATTGCAAAAACGCGTTTATCTACCCTGAAATACATGTTTTGTTAAATTCTACAGAGTGGGACTAATAGCTGACTTCAGGCACCAGCATGTACACTGGAATACAAAAGTTTGCAAGAACTTGTTCATTTCACCTCAAAAACTCATTTTGACAGATTCTACACAGTGGGAATAAGAGCTGACTTCAGGCCCCAGCATGTATACTGGGATGCTCATGTGTGTAGAAACGCGTTTATTTCGCCTGAAAAACACGTTTTGACAAATTCTACACAGTGGAGCTTAGAACTGACTTTTGCCCCCGTATATACACCGGGATGCCCAAGTGTGCAAAAACGCGTTTATTTCGCCTGAAAAACACGTTTTGACAAATTCTACACAGTGGGACTAAAAGCTGACTTCAGGCCCCAGCATTTAGAGTGTGATGCCCAATATTGCAAAAACGCGTTTATCTACCCTAAAATACATGTTTTGTTAAATTCTATAGAGTGGGACTAAGAGCTGATTTTTGGCCCCAGCATGTACACTGGGATGCCCAAGGGTGCAAAAACACATTTATTTCGCCTGAAAAACACGTTTTGACAAATTCTACACAGTGGGACTAAGAGCTGACTTCAGGCCCCAGCATTTAGAGTGTGATGCCCAATTTTGCAAAAACGCGTTATCTACCCTGAAATACATGTTTTGTTAAATTCTACAGAGTGGGACTAAGAGCTGACTTCAGGCACCAGCATGTACAATGGGAAGGCCAAGTTTGCAAAAATGTGTTTATTTAGTTGAAAAACACGTTTTGACAAACTCTTCACAGTGGGAATAAGAGCTGACTTCAAGCCCCAGCATGTACACTGGGAAGGCCAAGATGTAAAAACGCGTTTATTTGGCCTGAAAAACACGTTTTGACAAATTCTACACAGTGTGGCTTAGAGCTGACTTTTGGCCCCAGCATGTACACCGGGATCTCCAAGTGTGCAAAAACGCGTTTATTTCCCCTGAAAAACACGTTTTGACAAATTCTACACAGTTGGAATAAGAGCTGACTTCTGGCCCCAGCATGTACACTGTGATGCCCAAAGGCGCAAAAACGAATTAATTACGCCTGAAAAACACGTTTTGACAAATTCTACACCGTGGGACTAAGAGTTGACTTCTGTCCCCAGCATGTACACTGGGATGCCCAAAGGTGCAAAAACGTGTTTATTTCGCCTGAAAAACACGTTTTGACAAATTCTACACAGTGGGACTAAAAGCTGACTTCAGGCCCCAGCATTTAGAGTGTGATGCCCAATATTGCAAAAACGCGTTTATCTACCCTAAAATACATGTTTTGTTAAATTCTACAGAGTGGGACTAAGAGTTGACTTCTGTCCCCAGCATGTACACTGGGATGCCCAAAGGTGCAAAAACGTGTTTATTTCGCCTGAAAAACACATTTTGACAAATTCTACACAGTGGGGCTTAGAACTGACTTTTGCCCCCGTATATACACCGGGATGCCCAAGTGTGCAAAAACGCATTTATTTCGCCTGAAAAACACGTTTTGACAAATTCTACACAGTGGGGCTTAGAACTGACTTCTGGCCCCTGCATGAACACTGTAATGCAAAAATTTGCAAAAACGCGTTTATTTCGACTGAAAAACACGTTTTGACAAATTCTACACAGTGGGACTAAGAGCTGACTTCAGGCCCCAGCATTTAGAGTGTGATGCCCAATTTGCAAAAACGCGTTTATCTACCCTGAAATACATGTTTTGTTAAATTCTACAGAATGGGACTAAGAGCTGACTTCAGGCACCAGCATGTACAATGGGAAGGCCAAATTGTAAAAACGCGTTTATTTGGCCTGAAAAACACGTTTTGACAAATTCTACTGAGTGGGACTAAGAGCTGACAACTGGCCCCAGCATGTATACTGGGATGCTCATGTGTGTAAAAACGCATTTATTTCGCCTGAAAAACACGTTTTGACAAATTCTACACAGTGGGGCTTAGAACTGACTTCTGGCCCCTGCATGAACACTGTAATGCAAAAATTTGCAAAAACGCGTTTATTTCGACTGAAAAACACGTTTTGACAAATTCTACACAGTGGGACTAAGAGCTGACTTCAGGCCCCAGCATTTAGAGTGTGATGCCCAATTTGCAAAAACGCGTTTATCTACCCTGAAATACATGTTTTGTTAAATTCTACAGAATGGGACTAAGAGCTGACTTCAGGCACCAGCATGTACAATGGGAAGGCCAAATTGTAAAAACGCGTTTATTTGGCCTGAAAAACACGTTTTGACAAATTCTACACAGTCGGACTAAGAGTTGACTTCTGACCCCAGCATGTACTCTGGGATGCCCAAGAGTGCAAAAACGCGTTTATTTCGTCTGAAAAACACGTTTTGACAAATTCTACACAGTGGAACAAAGAGCTGACTTCTGGCCCCAGCATGTACACTGTGAAGCAAAAATATGCAAAAACGCGCTTATTTCGCCTGAAAGACACGATTTGACAAATTCTACACTGTGGGACTAAGAGTTGACTTCTGTCCCCAACATGTACACTGGGATGCCCAAAGATGCAAAAACGCGTTTATTTCGCCTGAAAAACACGTTTTGACAAATTCTACACAGTGTTACTAAGAGCTGACTTCTGGCCCCAGCATGTACACTGGAATGTAAAAGATTGCAAAAACGCATTAATATAGCCTGAAAAACACATTTTGACAAATTCTACTGAGTGAGACTAAGAGCTGACTTCTAGCCCCAACATGCACAATGGGATGCCCATATGGCAAAAACGCATTTATTTCGCCTGAAAAACATGTTTTAACAAATTCTTCACTACGGGACTGAGAGTTGACGGCTGTCCCCAGCATGTACACCGGGATCCCAAGTGTGCAAAAACGCGTTTATTTCGCCTGAAAAACACATTTTGACAAATTCTACATAGTGGGAATAAAAGCTGACTGTAGGTCCCCGCATGTACACTGGGATGCAAAAGTCTGCAAAAACGCTTTTATTTCGCCTGACAAAAACGTTTTGACAAATTCTACACAGTGGGACGAAGAGCTGACTTCTGGCCCCAGCATGTACACTGGAATGCCCAGGGTGCAAAAACGCGTTTATTTCGCCTGAAAAACACGTTTTGACAAATTCTACACAGTGGGACTAAGAGCTGACTACTGGCCCCAGCATGTACACTGTGATGCCCAAAGGCGCTAAAACGAATTTATTACGCCTGAAAAACACGTTTTGACAAACTCTACTGAGTGGGACGAAGAGCTGACTTCTGGCCCCAGCATGTACACTGGTATGTAAAAGTTTGCAAAAATGCTTTATATAGCCTGAAAAACACGTTTTGACAAATTCTACTGAGTGGGACTAAGAGCTGACTTCTAGCCCCAACATGCACACTGGGATGGCCATATGTGCAAAAACTCGTTTATTTCGCCTGAAGAACACGCTTTGACATATTCTACTCAGTGGGACTTAGAGCTGAGTTCTTTTCCCAGCACGTACACTGGGATGTAAAAGTTTGCAAAAATGTGTTTATTTCGCCTGGAAAATACGTTTTGACAAATTCTACACAGTGGGACTAAGAGTTAACTTCTGACCCCAGCATGTACACTGGTATGCACCAGTGTGCAGAAACGCGTTTATTTCGCTTGAAAAACACATTTTGACAAATTCTACACAGTGGGGCTTAGAACTGACTTCTGCCCCGTATATACACCGGGATGCCCAAATGTGCAAAAACGCGTTTATTTAACCTAAAAAACAGGTTTTGACAAATTCTACACAGTGGGACTTAGAGCTGACTTCTGGCCCCAGCATGAACATTGTAATGCAAAAATTTGCAAAAACGCATTTATGCCGCCTTAAAAACTTGTTTTGACAAATTCTAAACAGTGGGACTAAGAGATGACTTCAGGCCCCAGCATATACACTAGGATGCCCAAGAGTGCAAAAACGCGTTTATTTCGCCTGAAAAACACGTTTTAACAAATTCTTCACTACGGGACTGAGAGTTGACGGCTGTCCCCAGCATGTACACCGGGATCCCAAGTGTGCAAAAACGCGTTTATTTCGCCTGAAAAACACGTTTTGACAAATTCTACACAGTGGGACTAAGAGTTGACTTCTGGCCGCAGCATGTACACTGTGTATGACAAATTCTACACAGTGGAGCTTAGAACTGACTTTTGCCCCCGTATATACACCGGGATGCCCAAGTGTGCAAAAACGCGTTTATTTCGCCTGAAAAACACGTTTTGACAAATTCTACACAGTGGGACTAAGAGCTGACTTCAGGCCCCAGCATTTAGAGTGTGATGCCCAATTTTGCAAAAACGCGTTATCTACCCTGAAATACATGTTTTGTTAAATTCTACAGAGTGGGAATAAGAGCTGACTTCTGGCCCCAGCATGTACACTGGGATACAAAAGTTTGCAAAAACTTGTTCATTTCGCCTAAAAAACTCATTTTGACAGATTCTACACAGTGAGAATAAGAGCTGACTTTAGGTCCCAGCATTTATACTGGGATGCTCATGTGTGTAGAAACGCGTTTATTTCGCCTGAAAAACACGTTTTGACAAATTCTACACAGTGGGGCTTAGAACTGACTTTTGCCCCCGTATATACACCGGGATGCCCAAGTGTGCAAAAACGCGTTTATTTCGCCTGAAAAACACGTTTTGACAAATTCTACACAGTGTTACTAAGAGCTGACTTCTGGCCCCAGCATGTACACTGGAATGTAAAAGATTGCAAAAACGTATTAATATAGCCTGAAAAACACATTTTGACAAATTCTTCTGAGTGAGACTAAGAGCTGACTTCTAGCCCCAACATGCACAATGGGATGCCCATATGGCAAAAACGCGTTTATTTCGCCTGAAAAACATGTTTTAACAAATTCTTCACTACGGGACTGAGAGTTGACGGCTGTCCCCAGCATGTACACCGGGATCCCAAGTGTGCAAAAACGCGTTTATTTCGCCTGAAAAACACGTTTTGACAAATTCTACACAGTGGGACTAAGAGCTGACTTCAGGCCCCAGCATTTAGATTGTGATGCCCAATTTGCAAAAACGCGTTTATCTACCCTAAAATACATGTTTTGTTAAATTCTACAGAGTGGGACTAAGAGCTGACTTCTGGCCCCAGCATGTACACTGGGATGCCCAAATGTGCAAAAACACATTTATTTCGCCTGAAAAACACGTTTTGACAAATTCTACACAGTGGGACTAAGAGCTGACTTCAGGCACCAGCATGTACAATGGGAAGGCCAAATATCCAAGAACGTGTTTATTAAGTTGAAAAACACGTTTTGACAAACTCTTCACAGTGGGAATAAGAGCTGACTTCAAGCCCCAGCATGTACACTGGGAAGGCCAAGTTGTAAAAACGCGTTTATTTGGCCTGAAAAACACGTTTTGAAAAATTCTACTGAGTGGGACTAAGAGGTGACAACTGGCCCCAGCATGTATACTGGGATGCTCATGTGTGTAAAAACGCATTTATTTCGCCTGAAAAACACGTTTTGACAAATTCTACACAGTGGGACTAAGAGCTGACTTCAGGCCCCAGCATTTAGAGTGTGATGCCCAATATTGCAAAAACGCGTTTATCTACCCTGAAATACATGTTTTGTTAAATTCTACAGAGTGGGACTAAGAGCTGACTTCAGGCACCAGCATGTACACTGGGATACAAAAGTTTGCAAAAACTTGTTCATTTCGCCTAAAAAACTCATTTTGACAGATTCTACACAGTGAGAATAAGAGCTGACTTTAGGTCCCAGCATTTATACTGGGATGCTCATGTGTGTAGAAACGCGTTTATTTCGCCTGAAAAACACGTTTTGACAAATTCTACACAGTGGGGCTTAGAACTGACTTTTGCCCCCGTATATACACCGGGATGCCCAAGTGTGCAAAAACGCGTTTATTTCGCCTGAAAAACACGTTTTGACAAATTCTACACAGTGTTACTAAGAGCTGACTTCTGGCCCCAGCATGTACACTGGAATGTAAAAGATTGCAAAAACGTATTAATATAGCCTGAAAAACACATTTTGACAAATTCTTCTGAGTGAGACTAAGAGCTGACTTCTAGCCCCAACATGCACAATGGGATGCCCATATGGCAAAAACGCGTTTATTTCGCCTGAAAAACATGTTTTAACAAATTCTTCACTACGGGACTGAGAGTTGACGGCTGTCCCCAGCATGTACACCGGGATCCCAAGTGTGCAAAAACGCGTTTATTTCGCCTGAAAAACACGTTTTGACAAATTCTACACAGTGGGACTAAGAGCTGACTTCAGGCCCCAGCATTTAGATTGTGATGCCCAATTTGCAAAAACGCGTTTATCTACCCTAAAATACATGTTTTGTTAAATTCTACAGAGTGGGACTAAGAGCTGACTTCTGGCCCCAGCATGTACACTGGGATGCCCAAATGTGCAAAAACACATTTATTTCGCCTGAAAAACACGTTTTGACAAATTCTACACAGTGGGACTAAGAGCTGACTTCAGGCACCAGCATGTACAATGGGAAGGCCAAATATCCAAGAACGTGTTTATTAAGTTGAAAAACACGTTTTGACAAACTCTTCACAGTGGGAATAAGAGCTGACTTCAAGCCCCAGCATGTACACTGGGAAGGCCAAGTTGTAAAAACGCGTTTATTTGGCCTGAAAAACACGTTTTGAAAAATTCTACTGAGTGGGACTAAGAGGTGACAACTGGCCCCAGCATGTATACTGGGATGCTCATGTGTGTAAAAACGCATTTATTTCGCCTGAAAAACACGTTTTGACAAATTCTACACAGTGTGGCTTAGAGCTGACTTCTGGCCCCAGCATGTACACCGGGATCTCCAAGTGTGCAAAAACACGTTTATTTCCCCTGAAAAACACGTTTTGACAAACTCTACATAGTGGTAATAAGAGCTGACTTCAGGCCACAGCATGTACAATGTAATGCAAAAATTTGCAAAAACGTGTTTATTTCGTCTGAAAAAGAACTTTTGACAAATTCTATATTGTGGGTCCAAGAGTTGACTTCTGTCCCCAGCATGTACACTGGGATGTCCAAGGGTGCAAAAACGCGTTTATTTATCCTGAAAAACACGTTTTGACAAATTCTACACAGTGGGTATAAGAGCTGACTTCTGGCCCCAGCATGTACACTGTGATGCCCAAAGGCGCAAAAACGAATTAATTACGCCTGAAAAACACGTTTTGACAAATTCTACACAGTGGGGCTTAGAACTGACTTTTGCCCCCGTATATACACCGGGATGCCCAAGTGTGCAAAAACGCGTTTATTTCGCCTGAAAAACACGTTTTGACAAATTCTACACAGTGGGGCTTAGAACTGACTTCTGGCCCCTGCATGAACACTGTAATGCAAAAATTTGCAAAAACGCGTTTATTTCGACTGAAAAACACGTTTTGACAAATTCTACACAGTGGGACTAAGAGCTGACTTCAGGCCCCAGCATTTAGAGTGTGATGCCCAATTTTGCAAAAACGCGTTAATCTACCCTGAAATACATGTTTTGTTAAATTCTACAGAGTGGGACTAAGAGCTGACTTCAGGCACCAGCATGTACAATGGGAAGGCCAAGTTGTAAAAACGCGTTTATTTGGCCTGAAAAACACGTTTTGACAAATTCTACTGAGTGGGACTAAGAGCTGACAACTGGCCCCAGCATGTATACTGGGATGCTCATGTGTGTAAAAACGCATTTATTTCGCCTGAAAAACACGTTTTGACAAATTCTACACAGAGGGACTAAGAGTTGACTTCTGACCCCAGCATGTACTCTGGGATGCCCAAGAGTGCAAAAACGCGTTTATTTCGTCTGAAAAACACGTTTTGACAAATTCTACACAGTGGGACAAAGAGCTGACTTCTGGCCCCAGCATGTACACTGTGAAGCAAAAATATGCAAAAACGCGCTTATTTCGCCTGAAAGACACGATTTGACAAATTCTACACTGTGGGACTAAGAGTTGACTTCTGTCCCCAACATGTACACTGGGATGCCCAAAGATGCAAAAACGCGTTTATTTCGCCTGAAAAACACGTTTTGACAAATTCTACACAGTGTTACTAAGAGCTGACTTCTGGCCCCAGCATGTACACTGGAATGTAAAAGATTGCAAAAACGCATTAATATAGCCTGAAAAACACATTTTGACAAATTCTACTGAGTGAGACTAAGAGCTGACTTCTAGCCCCAACATGCACAATGGGATGCCCATATGGGAAAAACGCGTTTATTTCGCCTGAAAAACATGTTTTAACAAATTCTTCACTACGGGACTGAGAGTTGACGGCTGTCCCCAGCATGTACACCGGGATCCCAAGTGTGCAAAAACGCGTTTATTTCGCCTGAAAAACACGTTTTGACAAATTCTACACAGTGGGACTAAGAGTTGACTTCTGACCCCAGCATGTACTCTGGGATGCCCAAGAGTGCAAAAACGCGTTTATTTCGTCTGAAAAACACGTTTTGACAAATTCTACGCAGTGGGACAAAGAGCTGACTTCTGGCCCCAGCATGTAAACTGTGAAGCAAAAATATGCAAAAACGCGCTTATTTCGCCTGAAAGACACTATTTGACAAATTCTACACTGTGGGACTAAGAGTTGACTTCTGTCCCCAGCATGTATACTGGGATGCTCATGTGTGTAGAAACGCGTTTATTTCGCCTGAAAAACACGTTTTGACAAATTCTATACAGTGGGGCTTAGAACTGACTTTTGCCCCCGTATATACACCGGGATGCCCAAGTGTGCAAAAACGCGTTTATTTCGCCTGAAAAACACGTTTTGACAAATTCTACACAGTGGGGCTTAGAACTGACTTCTGGCCCCAGCATGAACACTGTAATGCAAAAATTTGCAAAAACGCGTTTATTTCGACTGAAAAACACGTTTTGACAAATTCTACACAGTGGGAATAAGATCTGACTTCAGGCCCCAGCATTTAGAGTGTGATGCCCAATTTGCAAAAACGCGTTTATCTACCCTGAAATACATGTTTTGTTAAATTCTATAGATTGGGACTAAGAGCTGACTTCAGGCACCAGCATGTACAATGGGAAGGCCAAGTTTGCAAAAATGTGTTTATTTAGTTGAAAAACACGTTTTGACAAACTCTTCACAGTGGGAATAAGAGCTGACTTCAAGCCCCAGCATGTACACTGGGAAGGCCAAGTTGTAAAAACGTGTTTATTTGGACTGAAAAACACGTTTTGACAAATTCTACTGAGTGGGACTAAGAGCTGACTTCAGGCCCCAGCATTTAGAGTGTGATGCCCAATATTGCAAAAACGCGTTTATCTACCCTAAAATACATGTTTTGTTAAATTCTACAGAGTGGGACTAAAAGCTGATTTCTGGCCCCAGCATGTACACTGGGATGCCCAAGGGTGCAAAAACACATTTATTTCGCCTGAAAAACACGTTTTGACAAATTCTACACAGTGGGACTAAGAGCTGACTTCAGGCACCAGCATGTTCAATGGGAAGGCCAAATTTCCAAGAATGTGTTTATTTAGTTGAAAAACACGTTTTGACAAACTCTTCACAGTGGGAATAAGAGCTGACTTCAAGCCCCAGCATGTACACTGGGAAGGCCAAGTTGTAAAAACGCGTTTATTTGGCCTGAAAAACACGTTTTGACAAATTCTACTGAGTGGGACTAAGAGCTGACAACTGGCCCCAGCATGTATACTGGGATGTTCATGTGTGTAAAAACGCATTTATTTCGCCTGAAAAACACGTTTTGACAAATTCTACACAGTGTGGCTTAGAGCTGTCTTCTGGCCCCAGCATGTACACCGGGATCTCCAAGTGTGCAAAAACGCGTTTATTTCCCCTGAAAAACACGTTTTGACAAACTCTACATAGTGGTAATAAGAGCTGACTTCAGGCCACAGCATGTACAATGTAATGCAAAAATTTGCAAAAACGTGTTTATTTCGTCTGAAAAAGAACTTTTGACAAATTCTATATTGTGGGTCCAAGAGTTGACTTCTGTCCCCAGCATGTACACTGGGATGTCCAAGGGTGCAAAAACGCGTTTATTTCGCCTGAAAAACACGTTTTGACAAATTGTACACAGTGGGAATAAGAGCTGACTTATGGCCCCAGCATGTACACTGTGATGCCCAAAGGCGCAATAACGAATTAATTACACCTGAAAAACACGTTTTGACAAACTCTACACAGTGGGAATAAGAGCTGACTTCAGGCCCAAGAATGTACACTGTGATGCCCAAAGGCGCAAAAACGAATTAATTACGCCTGAAAAACACGTTTTGACAAACTCTACACAGTGGGAATAAGAGCTGACTTCAGGCCCAAGAATGTACACTGTGATGCCCAAAGGCGCAAAAACGAATTTCTTTCGCCTGAAAAACACGTTTTGACAAATTCTACACAGTGGGACTAAGAGTTGACTTCAGGCACCAGCATGTACACTGGGAAGGCCAAATTTGCAAATACGCGTTTATTTCGCCTGATAAACACGTTTTGACAAATTCTACACAGTGGGCCTTGGAACTGACTTCTGCCCCAGTATATACACCGGGATGCAAAATGGTGCAAAAACGCGTTTATATCACCTGAAAAACACGTTTTGACAAATTCTACACTGTGGGACTAAGAGTTGACTTCTGTCCCCAGCATGTACACTGGGATGCCCAAAGGTGCTAAAACGTTTTTATTTCGCCTGAAAAACACATTTTGACAAATTCTACACAGTGGGACTAAGAGCTGATTTCAGGCCCCAGCATTTAAAGTGTGATGCCCAATATTGCAAAAACGCGTTTATATACCCTGAAATACATGTTTTGTTAAATTCTACAGAGTGGGACTAATAGCTGACTTCAGGCACCAGCATGTACACTGGGATACAAAAGTTTGCAAAAACTTGTTCATTTCACCTCAAAAACTCATTTTGACAGATTCTACACAGTGGGAATAAGAGCTGACTTCTGGCCCCAGCATGTACACTGGAATGTAAAAGATTGCAAAAACGCATTAATATAGCCTGAAAAACACATTTTGACAAATTCTACTGAGTGAGACTAAGAGCTGACTTCTAGCCCCAACATGCGCAATGGGATGCCCATATGGCAAAAACGCGTTTATTTCGCCTGAAAAACATGTTTTAAAAAAATTCTTCACTACGGGACTGAGAGTTGACGGCTGTCCCCAGCATGTACACCGGGATCCCAAGTGTGCAAAAACGCGTTTATTTCGCCTGAAAAACACGTTTTGACAAATTCTACACAGTGGGACTAAGAGCTGATTTCAGGCCCCAGCATTTAGAGTGTGATTCCCAATTTGCAAAAACGCGTTTATCCTCCCTGAAATACATGTTTTGTTAAATTCTACAGATTGGGACTAAGAGCTGACTTCAGGCACCAGCATGTACAATGGGAAGGCCAAGTTTGCAAAAATGTGTTTATTTAGTTGAAAAACACGTTTTGACAAACTCTTCACAGTGGGAATAAGAGCTGACTTCAAGCCCCAGCATGTACACTGGGAAGGCCAAGTTGTAAAAACGTGTTTATTTGGACTGAAAAACACGTTTTGACAAATTCTACTGAGTGGGACTAAGAGCTGACTTCAGGCCCCAGCATGTACACTGTGAAGCAAAAATATGCAAAAACGCGCTTATTTCGCCTGAAAGACACGATTTGACAAATTCTACACTGTGGGACTAAGAGTTGACTTCTGTCCCCAACATGTACACTGGGATGCCCAAAGATGCAAAAACGCGTTTATTTCGCCTGAAAAACACGTTTTGACAAATTCTACACAGTGGGACTAAGAGCTGACTTCAGGCACCAGCATGTACAATGGGAAGGCCAAATTTCCAAGAACGTGTTTATTTAGTTGAAAAACACGTTTTGACAAACTCTTCACAGTGGGAATAAGAGCTGACTTCAAGCCCCAGCATGTACACTGGGAAGGCCAAGTTGTAAAAACGCGTTTATTTGGCCTGAAAAACACGTTTTGACAAATTCTACTGAGTGGGACTAAGAGGTGACAACTGGCCCCAGCATGTATACTGGGATGCTCATGTGTGTAAAAACGCATTTATTTCGCCTGAAAAACACGTTTTGACAAATTCTACACAGTGTGGCTTAGAGCTGACTTCTGGCCCCAGCATGTACACCGGGATCTCCAAGTGTGCAAAAACGCGTTTATTTCCCCTGAAAAACACGTATTGACAAACTCTACATAGTGGTAATAAGAGCTGACTTCAGGCTACAGCATGTACAATGTAATGCAAAAATTTGCAAAAATGTGTTTATTTCGTCTGAAAAAGAACTTTTGACAATTTCTATATTGTGGGTCCAAGAGTTGACTTCTGTCCCCAGCATGTACACTGGGATGTCCAAGGGTGCAAAAACGCGTTTATTTCGCCTGAAAAACACGTTTTGACAAATTCTACACAGTGGGAATAAGAGCTGACTTCTGGCCCCAGCATGTACACTGTGATGCCCAAAGGCGAAAAAACGAATTAATTACGCCTGAAAAACACGTTTTGACAAACTCTACACAGTGGGAATAAGAGCTGACTTCAGGCCCAAGAATGTACACTGTGATGCCCAAAGGCGCAAAAACGAATTTCTTTCGCCTGAAAAACACGTTTTGACAAATTCTACACAGTGGGACTAAGAGTTGACTTCAGGCACCAGCATGTACACTGGGAAGGCCAATTTTGCAAATACGCGTTTATTTCGCCTGATAAACACGTTTTGACAAATTCTACACAGTGGGGCTTGGAACTGACTTCTGCCCCAGTATATACACCGGGATGCAAAATGGTGCAAAAACGCGTTTATTTCGCCTGAAAAACACGTTTTGACAAATTCTACACTGTGGGACTAAGAGTTGACTTCTGTCCCCAGCATGTACACTGGGATGCCCAAAGGTGCTAAAACGTGTTTATTTCGCCTGAAAAACACATTTTGACAAATTCTACACAGTGGGACTAAGAGCTGACTTCAGGCCCCAGCATTTAAAGTGTGATGCCCAATATTGCAAAAACGCGTTTATCTACCCTGAAATACATGTTTTGTTAAATTCTACAGAGTGGGACTAATAGCTGACTTCAGGCACCAGCATGTACACTGGAATACAAAAGTTTGCAAGAACTTGTTCATTTCACCTCAAAAACTCATTTTGACAGATTCTACACAGTGGGAATAAGAGCTGACTTCAGGCCCCAGCATGTATACTGGGATGCTCATGTGTGTAGAAACGCGTTTATTTCGCCTGAAAAACACGTTTTGACAAATTCTACACAGTGGAGCTTAGAACTGACTTTTGCCCCCGTATATACACCGGGATGCCCAAGTGTGCAAAAACGCGTTTATTTCGCCTGAAAAACACGTTTTGACAAATTCTACACAGTGGGACTAAAAGCTGACTTCAGGCCCCAGCATTTAGAGTGTGATGCCCAATATTGCAAAAACGCGTTTATCTACCCTAAAATACATGTTTTGTTAAATTCTATAGAGTGGGACTAAGAGCTGATTTTTGGCCCCAGCATGTACACTGGGATGCCCAAGGGTGCAAAAACACATTTATTTCGCCTGAAAAACACGTTTTGACAAATTCTACACAGTGGGACTAAGAGCTGACTTCAGGCCCCAGCATTTAGAGTGTGATGCCCAATTTTGCAAAAACGCGTTATCTACCCTGAAATACATGTTTTGTTAAATTCTACAGAGTGGGACTAAGAGCTGACTTCAGGCACCAGCATGTACAATGGGAAGGCCAAGTTTGCAAAAATGTGTTTATTTAGTTGAAAAACACGTTTTGACAAACTCTTCACAGTGGGAATAAGAGCTGACTTCAAGCCCCAGCATGTACACTGGGAAGGCCAAGATGTAAAAACGCGTTTATTTGGCCTGAAAAACACGTTTTGACAAATTCTACACAGTGTGGCTTAGAGCTGACTTTTGGCCCCAGCATGTACACCGGGATCTCCAAGTGTGCAAAAACGCGTTTATTTCCCCTGAAAAACACGTTTTGACAAATTCTACACAGTTGGAATAAGAGCTGACTTCTGGCCCCAGCATGTACACTGTGATGCCCAAAGGCGCAAAAACGAATTAATTACGCCTGAAAAACACGTTTTGACAAATTCTACACCGTGGGACTAAGAGTTGACTTCTGTCCCCAGCATGTACACTGGGATGCCCAAAGGTGCAAAAACGTGTTTATTTCGCCTGAAAAACACGTTTTGACAAATTCTACACAGTGGGACTAAAAGCTGACTTCAGGCCCCAGCATTTAGAGTGTGATGCCCAATATTGCAAAAACGCGTTTATCTACCCTAAAATACATGTTTTGTTAAATTCTACAGAGTGGGACTAAGAGTTGACTTCTGTCCCCAGCATGTACACTGGGATGCCCAAAGGTGCAAAAACGTGTTTATTTCGCCTGAAAAACACATTTTGACAAATTCTACACAGTGGGGCTTAGAACTGACTTTTGCCCCCGTATATACACCGGGATGCCCAAGTGTGCAAAAACGCATTTATTTCGCCTGAAAAACACGTTTTGACAAATTCTACACAGTGGGGCTTAGAACTGACTTCTGGCCCCTGCATGAACACTGTAATGCAAAAATTTGCAAAAACGCGTTTATTTCGACTGAAAAACACGTTTTGACAAATTCTACACAGTGGGACTAAGAGCTGACTTCAGGCCCCAGCATTTAGAGTGTGATGCCCAATTTGCAAAAACGCGTTTATCTACCCTGAAATACATGTTTTGTTAAATTCTACAGAATGGGACTAAGAGCTGACTTCAGGCACCAGCATGTACAATGGGAAGGCCAAATTGTAAAAACGCGTTTATTTGGCCTGAAAAACACGTTTTGACAAATTCTACTGAGTGGGACTAAGAGCTGACAACTGGCCCCAGCATGTATACTGGGATGCTCATGTGTGTAAAAACGCATTTATTTCGCCTGAAAAACACGTTTTGACAAATTCTACACAGTGGGGCTTAGAACTGACTTCTGGCCCCTGCATGAACACTGTAATGCAAAAATTTGCAAAAACGCGTTTATTTCGACTGAAAAACACGTTTTGACAAATTCTACACAGTGGGACTAAGAGCTGACTTCAGGCCCCAGCATTTAGAGTGTGATGCCCAATTTGCAAAAACGCGTTTATCTACCCTGAAATACATGTTTTGTTAAATTCTACAGAATGGGACTAAGAGCTGACTTCAGGCACCAGCATGTACAATGGGAAGGCCAAATTGTAAAAACGCGTTTATTTGGCCTGAAAAACACGTTTTGACAAATTCTACACAGTCGGACTAAGAGTTGACTTCTGACCCCAGCATGTACTCTGGGATGCCCAAGAGTGCAAAAACGCGTTTATTTCGTCTGAAAAACACGTTTTGACAAATTCTACACAGTGGAACAAAGAGCTGACTTCTGGCCCCAGCATGTACACTGTGAAGCAAAAATATGCAAAAACGCGCTTATTTCGCCTGAAAGACACGATTTGACAAATTCTACACTGTGGGACTAAGAGTTGACTTCTGTCCCCAACATGTACACTGGGATGCCCAAAGATGCAAAAACGCGTTTATTTCGCCTGAAAAACACGTTTTGACAAATTCTACACAGTGTTACTAAGAGCTGACTTCTGGCCCCAGCATGTACACTGGAATGTAAAAGATTGCAAAAACGCATTAATATAGCCTGAAAAACACATTTTGACAAATTCTACTGAGTGAGACTAAGAGCTGACTTCTAGCCCCAACATGCACAATGGGATGCCCATATGGCAAAAACGCATTTATTTCGCCTGAAAAACATGTTTTAACAAATTCTTCACTACGGGACTGAGAGTTGACGGCTGTCCCCAGCATGTACACCGGGATCCCAAGTGTGCAAAAACGCGTTTATTTCGCCTGAAAAACACATTTTGACAAATTCTACATAGTGGGAATAAAAGCTGACTGTAGGTCCCCGCATGTACACTGGGATGCAAAAGTCTGCAAAAACGCTTTTATTTCGCCTGACAAAAACGTTTTGACAAATTCTACACAGTGGGACGAAGAGCTGACTTCTGGCCCCAGCATGTACACTGGAATGCCCAGGGTGCAAAAACGCGTTTATTTCGCCTGAAAAACACGTTTTGACAAATTCTACACAGTGGGACTAAGAGCTGACTACTGGCCCCAGCATGTACACTGTGATGCCCAAAGGCGCTAAAACGAATTTATTACGCCTGAAAAACACGTTTTGACAAACTCTACTGAGTGGGACGAAGAGCTGACTTCTGGCCCCAGCATGTACACTGGTATGTAAAAGTTTGCAAAAATGCTTTATATAGCCTGAAAAACACGTTTTGACAAATTCTACTGAGTGGGACTAAGAGCTGACTTCTAGCCCCAACATGCACACTGGGATGGCCATATGTGCAAAAACTCGTTTATTTCGCCTGAAGAACACGCTTTGACATATTCTACTCAGTGGGACTTAGAGCTGAGTTCTTTTCCCAGCACGTACACTGGGATGTAAAAGTTTGCAAAAATGTGTTTATTTCGCCTGGAAAATACGTTTTGACAAATTCTACACAGTGGGACTAAGAGTTAACTTCTGACCCCAGCATGTACACTGGTATGCACCAGTGTGCAGAAACGCGTTTATTTCGCTTGAAAAACACATTTTGACAAATTCTACACAGTGGGGCTTAGAACTGACTTCTGCCCCGTATATACACCGGGATGCCCAAATGTGCAAAAACGCGTTTATTTAACCTAAAAAACAGGTTTTGACAAATTCTACACAGTGGGACTTAGAGCTGACTTCTGGCCCCAGCATGAACATTGTAATGCAAAAATTTGCAAAAACGCATTTATGCCGCCTTAAAAACTTGTTTTGACAAATTCTAAACAGTGGGACTAAGAGATGACTTCAGGCCCCAGCATATACACTAGGATGCCCAAGAGTGCAAAAACGCGTTTATTTCGCCTGAAAAACACGTTTTAACAAATTCTTCACTACGGGACTGAGAGTTGACGGCTGTCCCCAGCATGTACACCGGGATCCCAAGTGTGCAAAAACGCGTTTATTTCGCCTGAAAAACACGTTTTGACAAATTCTACACAGTGGGACTAAGAGTTGACTTCTGGCCGCAGCATGTACACTGTGTATGACAAATTCTACACAGTGGAGCTTAGAACTGACTTTTGCCCCCGTATATACACCGGGATGCCCAAGTGTGCAAAAACGCGTTTATTTCGGCTGAAAAACACGTTTTGACAAATTCTACACAGTGGGACTAAGAGCTGACTTCAGGCCCCAGCATTTAGAGTGTGATGCCCAATTTTGCAAAAACGCGTTATCTACCCTGAAATACATGTTTTGTTAAATTCTACAGAGTGGGACTAAGAGCTGACTTCAGGCACCAGCATGTACAATGGGAAGGCCAAGTTTGCAAAAATGTGTTTATTTAGTTGAAAAACACGTTTTGACAAACTCTTCACAGTGGGAATAAGAGCTGACTTCAAGCCCCAGCATGTACACTGGGAAGGCCAAGTTGTAAAAACGTGTTTATTTGGCCTGAAAAACACGTTTTGACAAATTCTACTGAGTGGGACTAAGAGCTGACAACTGGCCCCAGCATGTATACTGGGATGCTCATGTGTGTAAAAACGCATTTATTTCGCCTGAAAAACACGTTTTGACAAATTCTACACAGTGTGGCTTAGAGCTGACTTCTGGCCCCAGCATGTACACCGGGATCTCCAAGTGTGCAAAAACGCGTTTATTTCCCCTGAAAAACACGTTTTGACAAATTCTACACAGTGGGAATAAGAGCTGACTTCTGGCCCCAGCATGTACACTGTGATGCCCAAAGGCGCAAAAACGAATTAATTACGCCTGAAAAACACGTTTTGACAAATTCTACACCGTGGGACTAAGAGTTGACTTCTGTCCCCAGCATGTACACTGTGGTGCCCAAAGGCGCAAAAACGTGTTTATTTCGCCTGAAAAACACGTTTTGACAAATTCTACACAGTGGGACTAAGAGCTGACTTCAGGCCCCAGCATTTAGAGTGTGATGCCCAATATTGCAAAAACGCGTTTATCTACCCTAAAATACATGTTTTGTTAAATTCTACAGAGTGGGACTAAGAGCTGATTTTTGGCCCCAGCATGTACACTGGGATGCCCAAGGGTGCAAAAACACATTTATTTCGCCTGAAAAACACGTTTTGAGAAATTCTACACAGTGGGACTAAGAGCTGACTTCAGGCCCCAGCATTTAGAGTGTGATGCCCAATATTGCAAAAACGCGTTTATCTACCCTAAAATACATGTTTTGTTAAATTCTACAGAGTGGGACTAAGAGTTGACTTCTGTCCCCAGCATGTACACTGGGATGCCCAAAGGTGCAAAAACGTGTTTATTTCGCCTGAAAAACACGTTTTGACAAATTCTACACAGTGGGGCTTAGAACTGACTTTTGCCCCCGTATATACACCGGGATGCCCAAGTGTGCAAAAACGCATTTATTTCGCCTGAAAAACACGTTTTGACAAATTCTACACAGTGGGGCTTAGAACTGACTTCTGGCCCCTGCATGAACACTGTAATGCAAAAATTTGCAAAAACGCGTTTATTTCGACTGAAAAACACGTTTTGACAAATTCTACACAGTGGGACTAAGAGCTGACTTCAGGCCCCAGCATTTAGAGTGTGATGCCCAATTTGCAAAAACGCGTTTATCTACCCTGAAATACATGTTTTGTTAAATTCTACAGAATGGGACTAAGAGCTGACTTCAGGCACCAGCATGTACAATGGGAAGGCCAAATTGTAAAAACGCGTTTATTTGGCCTGAAAAACACGTTTTGACAAATTCTACTGAGTGGGACTAAGAGCTGACAACTGGCCCCAGCATGTATACTGGGATGCTCATGTGTGTAAAAACGCATTTATTTCACCTGAAAAACACGTTTTGACAAATTCTACACAGTGGGACTAAGAGCTGACTTCTGGCCCCAGCATGTACACTGGAATGTAAAAGATTGCAAAAACGCATTAATATAGCCTGAAAAACACATTTTGACAAATTCTACTGAGTGAGACTAAGAGCTGACTTCTAGCCCCAACATGCACAATGGGATGCCCATATGGCAAAAACGCGTTTATTTCGCCTGAAAAACACGTTTTGATAAATTCTACACAGTGGGACTAAGAGCTGACTTCAGGCCCCAGCATTTAGAGTGTGATGCCCAATTTGCAAAAACGCGTTTATCTACCCTGAAATACATGTTTTGTTAAATTCTACAGATTGGGACTAAGAGCTGACTTCAGGCACCAGCATGTACAATGGGAAGGCCAAGTTTGCAAAAATGTGTTTATTTAGTTGAAAAACACGTTTTGACAAACTCTTCACAGTGGGAATAAGAGCTGACTTCAAGCCCCAGCATGTACACTGGGAAGGCCAAGATGTAAAAACGTGTTTATTTGGACTGAAAAACACGTTTTGACAAATTCTACTGAGTGGGACTAAGAGCTGACTTCAGGCCCCAGCATTTAGAGTGTGATGCCCAATATTGCAAAAACGTGTTTATCTACCCTAAAATACATGTTTTGTTAAATTCTACAGAGTGGGACTAAGAGCTGATTTCTGGCCCCAGCATGTACACTGGGATGCCCAAGTGCAAAAACACATTTATTTCGCCTGAAAAACACGTTTTGACAAATTCTACACAGTGGGACTAAGAGCTGACTTCAGGCACCAGCATGTACAATGGGAAGGCCAAATTTCCAAGAACGTGTTTATTTAGTTGAAAAACACGTTTTGACAAACTCTTCACAGTGGGAATAAGAGCTGACTTCAAGCCCCAGCATGTACACTGGGAAGGCCAAGTTGTAAAAACGCGTTAATTTGGCCTGAAAAACACGTTTTGACAAATTCTACTGAGTGGGACTAAGAGGTGACAATTGGCCCCAGCATGTATACTGGGATGCTCATGTGTAAAAACGCATTTATTTCGCCTGAAAAACACGTTTTGACATATTCTACACAGTGTGGCTTAGAGCTGACTTCTGGCCCCAGCATGTACACCGGGATCTCCAAGTGTGCAAAAACGCGTTTATTTCCCCTGAAAAACACGTTTTGACAAACTCTACATAGTGGTAATAAGAGCTGACTTCTGGCCACAGCATGTACAATGTAATGCAAAAATTTGCAAAAACGTGTTTATTTCGTCTGAAAAAGAACTTTTGACAAATTCTATATTGTGGGTCCAAGAGTTGACTTCTGTCCCCAGCATGTACACTGGGATGTCCAAGGGTGCAAAAACGCGTTTATTTCGCCTGTAAAACACGTTTTGACAAATTCTACAAAGTGGGAATAAGAGCTGACTTCTGGGCCCAGCATGTACACTGTGATGCCCAAAGGCGCAAAAACGAATTAATTACGCCTGAAAAACACGTTTTGACAAACTCTACACAGTGGGAATAAGAGCTGACTTCAGGCCCAAGAATGTACACTGTGATGCCCAAAGGCGCAAAAACGAATTTCTTTCGCCTGAAAAACACGTTTTGACATATTTTACACAGTGGGACTAAGAGTTGACTTCAGGCACCAGCATGTACACTGGGAAGGCCAAATTTGCAAATACGCGTTTATTTCGCCTGATAAACACGTTTTGACAAATTCTACACTGTGGGACTAAGAGTAGACTTCTGTCCCCAGCATGTACACTGGGATGCCCAAAGGTGCAAAAACGTGTTTATTTCGCCTGAAAAACACGTTTTGACAAATTCTACACAGTGGGGCTTAGAACTGACTTTTGCCCCCGTATATACACCGGGATGCCCAAGTGTGCAAAAACGCATTTATTTCGCCTGAAAAACACGTTTTGACAAATTCTACACAGTGGGGCTTAGAACTGACTTCTGGCCCCTGCATGAACACTGTAATGCAAAAATTTGCAAAAACGCGTTTATTTCGACTGAAAAACACGTTTTGACAAATTCTACACAGTGGGACTAAGAGCTGACTTCAGGCCCCAGCATTTAAAGTGTGATGCCCAATTTTGCAAAAACGCGTTATCTACCCTGAAATACATGTTTTGTTAAATTCTACAGAGTGGGACTAAGAGCTGACTTCAGGCACCAGCATGTACAATGGGAAGGCCAAAATTGCAAAAATGTATTTATTTAGTTGAAAAACACGTTTTGACAAACTCTTCACAGTGGGAATAAGAGCTGACTTCAAGCCCCAGCATGTACACTGGGAAGGCCAATTTGTAAAAACGCGTTTATTTGGCCTGAAAAACACGTTTTGACAAATTCTACTGAGTGGGACTAAGAGCTGACAACTGGCCCCAGCATGTATACTGGGATGCTCATGTGTGTAAAAACGCATTTATTTCACCTGAAAAACACATTTTGACAAATTCTACACAGTGGGACTAAGAGTTGACTTCTGTCCCCAGCATGTACACTGGGATGCCCAAAGGTGCAAAATCGCGTTTATTTCGCCTGAAAAACACGTTTTGACAAATTCTACACAGTGTTACTAAGAGCTGACTTCTGGCCCCATCATGTACACTGGAATGTAAAAGATTGCAAAAACGCATTAATATAGCCTGAAAAACACATTTTGACAAATTCTACTGAGTGAGACTAAGAGCTGACTTCTAGCCCCAACATGCACAATGGGATGCCCATATGGCAAAAACGCGTTTATTTCGCCTGAAAAACACATTTTAACAAATTCTTCACTGCGGGACTGAGAGTTGACGGCTGTCCCCAGCATGTACACCGGGATCCCAAGTGTGCAAAAACGCGCTTATTTCTCCTGAAAAACACGTTTTGACAAATTCTACACAGTGGGACTAAGAGTTGAGTTCTGTCCCCAGCATGTACACTGGGATGCCCCAGTATGCCAAAACGCGTTTATTTCCCCTGAAAAACAAGTTTTGACAAATTCTACACAGTGGGACTAAGAGCTGACTTCAGGCCCCAGTATTTAGAGTGTGATGCCCAATTTTGCAAAAACGCGTTTATCTACCCTGAAATACATGTTTTGTTAAATTCTACAGAGTGGGACTAAGAGCTGACTTCAGGCACCAGCATGTACAAAGGGAAGGCCAAGTTTGCAAAAATGTGTTTATTTAGTTGAAAAACACGTTTTGACAAACTCTTCACAGTGGGAATAAGAGCTGACTTCAAGCCCCAGCATGTACACTGGGAAGGCCAATTTGTAAAAACGCGTTTATTTGACCTGAAAAACACGTTTTGACAAATTCTACTGAGTGGGACTAAGAGCTGACAACTGGCCCCAGCATGTATACTGGGATGCTCATGTGTGTAAAAACGCATTTATTTCGCCTGAAAAACACTTTTTGACAAATTCTACACAGTGGGACTAAGAGTTGACTTCTGACTCCAGCATGTACTCTGGGATGCCCAAGAGTGCAAAAACGCGTTTATTTCGTCTGAAAAACACGTTTTGACAAATTCTACACAGTGGGACAAAGAGCTGACTTCTGGCCCCAGCATGTACACTGTGAAGCAAAAATATGCAAAAACGCGCTTATTTCGCCTGAAAGACAAGATTTGACAAATTCTACACTGTGGGACTAAGAGTTGACTTCTTTCCCCAGCATGTACACTTGGATGCCCAAAGGTGCAAAAACGCGTTTATTTCGCCTGAAAAACACGTTTTGACAAATTCTACACAGTGTTACTAAGAGCTGACTTCTGGCCCCAGCATGTACACTGGAATGTAAAAGATTGCAAAAACGCATTAATATAGCCTGAAAAACACATTTTGACAAATTCTACTGAGTGAGACTAAGAGCTGACTTCTAGCCCCAACATGCACAATGGGATGTCCATATGGCAAAAACGCGTTTATTTCGCCTGAAAAACACGTTTTAACAAATTCTTCACTGCGGGACTGAGAGTTGACGGCTGTCCCTAGCATGTACACCGGGATCCCAAGTGTGCAAAAACGCGTTTATTTCGCCTGAAAAACACGTTTTGACAAATTCTAAACAGTGGGACTAAGAGTTGAGTTCTGACCCCAGCATGTACACTGGGATGCCCCAGTATGCCAAAACGCGTTTGTTTCCCCTGAAAAACACGTTTTGACAGATTCTACTCGGTGGGACTAAGAGCTGACTTCAGGCACCAGCATGTACAATGGGAAGGCCAAATTTCCAAGAACGTGTTTATTTAGTTGAAAAACACGTTTTGACAAACTCTTCACAGTGGGAATAAGAGCTGACTTCAAGCCCCAGCATGTACACTGGGAAGGCCAAGTTGTAAAAACGCGTTAATTTGGCCTGAAAAACACGTTTTGACAAATTCTACTGAGTGGGACTAAGAGGTGACAATTGGCCCCAGCATGTATACTGGGATGCTCATGTGTAAAAACGCATTTATTTCGCCTGAAAAACACGTTTTGACATATTCTACACAGTGTGGCTTAGAGCTGACTTCTGGCCCCAGCATGTACACCGGGATCTCCAAGTGTGCAAAAACGCGTTTATTTCCCCTGAAAAACACGTTTTGACAAACTCTACATAGTGGTAATAAGAGCTGACTTCTGGCCACAGCATGTACAATGTAATGCAAAAATTTGCAAAAACGTGTTTATTTCGTCTGAAAAAGAACTTTTGACAAATTCTATATTGTGGGTCCAAGAGTTGACTTCTGTCCCCAGCATGTACACTGGGATGTCCAAGGGTGCAAAAACGCGTTTATTTCGCCTGTAAAACACGTTTTGACAAATTCTACAAAGTGGGAATAAGAGCTGACTTCTGGGCCCAGCATGTACACTGTGATGCCCAAAGGCGCAAAAACGAATTAATTACGCCTGAAAAACACGTTTTGACAAACTCTACACAGTGGGAATAAGAGCTGACTTCAGGCCCAAGAATGTACACTGTGATGCCCAAAGGCGCAAAAACGAATTTCTTTCGCCTGAAAAACACGTTTTGACATATTTTACACAGTGGGACTAAGAGTTGACTTCAGGCACCAGCATGTACACTGGGAAGGCCAAATTTGCAAATACGCGTTTATTTCGCCTGATAAACACGTTTTGACAAATTCTACACTGTGGGACTAAGAGTAGACTTCTGTCCCCAGCATGTACACTGGGATGCCCAAAGGTGCAAAAACGTGTTTATTTCGCCTGAAAAACACGTTTTGACAAATTCTACACAGTGGGGCTTAGAACTGACTTTTGCCCCCGTATATACACCGGGATGCCCAAGTGTGCAAAAACGCATTTATTTCGCCTGAAAAACACGTTTTGACAAATTCTACACAGTGGGGCTTAGAACTGACTTCTGGCCCCTGCATGAACACTGTAATGCAAAAATTTGCAAAAACGCGTTTATTTCGACTGAAAAACACGTTTTGACAAATTCTACACAGTGGGACTAAGAGCTGACTTCAGGCCCCAGCATTTAAAGTGTGATGCCCAATTTTGCAAAAACGCGTTATCTACCCTGAAATACATGTTTTGTTAAATTCTACAGAGTGGGACTAAGAGCTGACTTCAGGCACCAGCATGTACAATGGGAAGGCCAAAATTGCAAAAATGTATTTATTTAGTTGAAAAACACGTTTTGACAAACTCTTCACAGTGGGAATAAGAGCTGACTTCAAGCCCCAGCATGTACACTGGGAAGGCCAATTTGTAAAAACGCGTTTATTTGGCCTGAAAAACACGTTTTGACAAATTCTACTGAGTGGGACTAAGAGCTGACAACTGGCCCCAGCATGTATACTGGGATGCTCATGTGTGTAAAAACGCATTTATTTCACCTGAAAAACACATTTTGACAAATTCTACACAGTGGGACTAAGAGTTGACTTCTGTCCCCAGCATGTACACTGGGATGCCCAAAGGTGCAAAATCGCGTTTATTTCGCCTGAAAAACACGTTTTGACAAATTCTACACAGTGTTACTAAGAGCTGACTTCTGGCCCCATCATGTACACTGGAATGTAAAAGATTGCAAAAACGCATTAATATAGCCTGAAAAACACATTTTGACAAATTCTACTGAGTGAGACTAAGAGCTGACTTCTAGCCCCAACATGCACAATGGGATGCCCATATGGCAAAAACGCGTTTATTTCGCCTGAAAAACACATTTTAACAAATTCTTCACTGCGGGACTGAGAGTTGACGGCTGTCCCCAGCATGTACACCGGGATCCCAAGTGTGCAAAAACGCGCTTATTTCTCCTGAAAAACACGTTTTGACAAATTCTACACAGTGGGACTAAGAGTTGAGTTCTGTCCCCAGCATGTACACTGGGATGCCCCAGTATGCCAAAACGCGTTTATTTCCCCTGAAAAACAAGTTTTGACAAATTCTACACAGTGGGACTAAGAGCTGACTTCAGGCCCCAGTATTTAGAGTGTGATGCCCAATTTTGCAAAAACGCGTTTATCTACCCTGAAATACATGTTTTGTTAAATTCTACAGAGTGGGACTAAGAGCTGACTTCAGGCACCAGCATGTACAAAGGGAAGGCCAAGTTTGCAAAAATGTGTTTATTTAGTTGAAAAACACGTTTTGACAAACTCTTCACAGTGGGAATAAGAGCTGACTTCAAGCCCCAGCATGTACACTGGGAAGGCCAATTTGTAAAAACGCGTTTATTTGACCTGAAAAACACGTTTTGACAAATTCTACTGAGTGGGACTAAGAGCTGACAACTGGCCCCAGCATGTATACTGGGATGCTCATGTGTGTAAAAACGCATTTATTTCGCCTGAAAAACACTTTTTGACAAATTCTACACAGTGGGACTAAGAGTTGACTTCTGACTCCAGCATGTACTCTGGGATGCCCAAGAGTGCAAAAACGCGTTTATTTCGTCTGAAAAACACGTTTTGACAAATTCTACACAGTGGGACAAAGAGCTGACTTCTGGCCCCAGCATGTACACTGTGAAGCAAAAATATGCAAAAACGCGCTTATTTCGCCTGAAAGACAAGATTTGACAAATTCTACACTGTGGGACTAAGAGTTGACTTCTTTCCCCAGCATGTACACTTGGATGCCCAAAGGTGCAAAAACGCGTTTATTTCGCCTGAAAAACACGTTTTGACAAATTCTACACAGTGTTACTAAGAGCTGACTTCTGGCCCCAGCATGTACACTGGAATGTAAAAGATTGCAAAAACGCATTAATATAGCCTGAAAAACACATTTTGACAAATTCTACTGAGTGAGACTAAGAGCTGACTTCTAGCCCCAACATGCACAATGGGATGTCCATATGGCAAAAACGCGTTTATTTCGCCTGAAAAACACGTTTTAACAAATTCTTCACTGCGGGACTGAGAGTTGACGGCTGTCCCTAGCATGTACACCGGGATCCCAAGTGTGCAAAAACGCGTTTATTTCGCCTGAAAAACACGTTTTGACAAATTCTAAACAGTGGGACTAAGAGTTGAGTTCTGACCCCAGCATGTACACTGGGATGCCCCAGTATGCCAAAACGCGTTTGTTTCCCCTGAAAAACACGTTTTGACAGATTCTACTCGGTGGGACTAAGAGCTGACTTCTGGCCCCAGCATGTACACTGGGATGCAATAGTTTGCAAAAACATGTTTATTTCGCCTGGAAAACACGATTTGACAAATTCTACACAGTGGGACTAAGAGTTGACTTCTGACCCCAGCATGTACACTGGGATGCTCCAGTGTGCAAAAACGCGATTATTTTGCCTGGAAAAACACGATTAGACAAATTCTAAACAGTGGGGCTTTGAACTGACTTCTGCCCCTGTATATACACCGGGATGCCCAGTGTGCAAAAACACATTAATTTCGCCTGAAAAACACGTTTTGACAAATTCTACACAGTGGGACTAAGAGTTGACTTCTGACCCCAGTATGTACACTGGCATGCCCCAGTGAGCCAAAACGCGTTTATTTCGCCTGAAAAACACGTTTTGACAGATTCTACTCGGTGGGATCTAGAGCTGACTTTAGGCCCCAGCATGTACATTGTGATGCAAAAATTTGCAAAAAAGCATTTATTTCGCCTAAAAAACACGTTTTGACAAATTCTACACTGTGGGAATAAGAGCTCACTTCATGCCCCAGCATGTATACTGTGATGCAAAAATTTGCAAAAACGCATTTATTTCGCCTGAAAAACACGTTTTGACAAATTCTACATAGTGGGACTAAGAGCTGGCTTCTGGCCCCAGCATGTACACTGGGATGCTCCAGTGTGGAAAAACGCTTTTATGTCGCCTGAAAAACACGTTTTGGCAAACTCTACACAGTGGGACTAAGAGCTGACTTCAGGCACCAGCATGTACACTGGGAAGGCCATTTTGCAAAAACACGTTTATTTAGTTGAAAAAAATGTTTTGGCAATGTCTACACAGGTGGAATAAGAGCTGATTTCAGGCCCCAGTATGTACACTGGGATGGCCCACTATGCTAAAACGCGTTTATTTTGCCTGAAAAACATGTTTTGACAAATAACTACTTAGTGGGACGAAGAGCTGAATTCTGGCCCCAGCATGTACACTGGGATGCAGTGGTTTGCAAAAACGCGTTTATTTCGCATGAAAAACACATTTTGACAAATTCAACACAGTGGTATGAAGAGCTGACTTTTGGCACAATCATGTACACTGGGATGCCCCAGAGTGCAAAAACGCATTTATTTTGCCTGAAAAACACGTTTTGACAAATTCTACGCTGTGGGACTAAGAGCTGAATTCTGGCCCCAGCATGTACACCGGGATGCTCCATATGCAAAAACGCATTTATTTGGACAGAAAAGCATGTTTTGAGAAATAACTACTGAGTGGGATGAAGAGCTGACTGTAGGCCCCAGCATGTAGACTGGGATGCAAAAGTTTGCAAAAACGCTTTTATTTCGCCTGAAAAACAACTGTTGACAAATTCTACACAGTGTGGCTTAGAGCTGACTTCTGGCCCCAGCATGTACACCGGGATCTCCAAGTGTGCAAAAACGCGTTTATTTCCCCTGAAAAACACGTTTTGACAAACTCTACATAGTGGTAATAAGAGCTGACTTCAGGCCACAGCATGTACAATGTAATGCAAAAATTTGCAAAAACGTGTTTATTTCGTCTGAAAAAGAACTTTTGACAAATTCTATATTGTGGGTCCAAGAGTTGACTTCTGTCCCCAGCATGTACACTGGGATGCCCAAGGGTGCAAAAACTCGTTTATTTCGCCGAAAAACGCGTTTTGACAAATTCTACAAAGAGGGACTAAGAGTTGACTACTGGCCCCAGCAAGTACACTGGGATGCAAAATTTTGCAAAAACGCTTTTATTTCGCCTGAAAAACACGTTGTGACAAATTCTACACAGTGGGGCTTAGGGCTGACTTCTGGCCCCAGCATGTACACCGGGATCCCCAAGTGTGCAAAAACGCGTTTTTTTCGTCTGAAAAACACGTTTTGACAAATTCTATATAGTTGGAATAACAGCTGACTGCAGGCCCCAGCATGTACACTGGGATGCAAAAGTTTGCAAAAACGCGTTTATTTCGTCTGAAAAACAACTGTTGACAAATTCTACACTGTGGGACCAAGAGTTGACTTCTGTCCCCAGCATGTACACTGGGATGCCCAATGATGCAAAAACTCATTTATTTCACCGAAAAAAAGGTTTTGACAAATTCTACACAGACGGACTAAGAGTTGACTTCTGGCCCCAGGATGTACACTGGGATGCCCAAGGGTACAAAAACGCGTTTATTTCGCCTGAAAAACATGTTTTGACAAATTCTACTCAGTGGAACTTAGAGCTTACTTCGGACCTCAGGATGTACATTGGGATGCCCTTGTGCAAAAACGCATTTATTTTGCCTAAAACACGTTTTGACAAATTCTAGTGATGTGGACTAAGAGCTGACTTCTGGCCTCAAAATGTACACTGGGATGCCCAAATTTGCAAAAATGCGTTTATTTCGCCTGAAAAACATGTTTTCAAAAATTCTACACAGTGGGACTAAGAGCTGATTTCAGGACCCAGCATATACACTGGGATGTAAAAGTGTACAAAAACGCATTTATTAGGCCTGAAAAACATGCTTTGAGAAACTCTACTGAGTGGGACTAAGAGCTGACTTCTAGCCCCAGTATGTACACCGGGATCCCCAATGTGCAAAAACGCGTTTATTTCGCCTGAAAAACACATTTTGACAAATTCTACATAGTGGGAATAAAAGCTGACTGTAGGTCCCCGCATGTACACTGGGATGCAAAAGTTTGCAAAAACACTTTTATTTCGCCTGAAAAACACTTTTTGACAAATTCTACACAGTGGGGCGTAGAGCTGACTTCTGGCCCCAGCATGTACACCGGGACCCCCAAGTGTGCAAAAACGCGTTTATTTCGCCTGAAAAACACGTTTTGACAAATTCTACATAGTGGGAATAACAGCTGACTGCAGGCCCCAGCATGTACACTGGGATGCAAAAGTTTGCAAAAATGCGTTTATTTTGTCTGAAAAACAACTTTTGAGAAATTCTACACTGTGGGACCAAGAGTTGACTTCTGTCCCCAGCATATACACTAGGATGCCCAAGGGTGCAAAAACTCATTTATTTCGCCGAAAAACACGTTTTGACAAATTCTACTCAGACGGACTAAGAGCTACCTTCTGGCCCCAGCATGTCCACTGGGATGCTCAAGGGTGCAAAAACTCGTTTATTTTGCCGAAAAACACGTTTTGACAAATTCTACACAGTGGGATTAAGAGTTGACTTCTGGCCCCAATATGTACACTGCGATGCAAAAATTTTTCCAAAATGCGTTTATTTTGCCTGAAAAACTCGTTTTGACAAATTCTACTCAGTGGGAATTAGAGCTACAGTACCTTCTGGCCCCAGCATGTCCACTGGGATGCTCAAGAATGCAAAAACGCGTTTATTTTGCATGAAAAACATGTTTTGACAAATTCTACACAGTGGGACTAAGTGTTGACTTTTGGACCCAGGATGTACACTGTGATGCAAAAGTTTGCAAGAACGTGTTTATTTTGTATGGAAAACAGGTTTTGACAAATTCAACACAGTGGGACTAAAAGCTGACTTCTAGCTCCAGCATGCACACTGGGATGCCCGAATATGTAAAAACGCGTTTATTTCGTCTGAAAAACACGTTTTGACAAACTCAACACAGTGGGAATAAGAGCTACCTTCTGGCCCCAGCATGTCCACTGGGATGCCCAAGGGTGCAAAAACTCCTTTATTTTGCGGAAAAACACGTTTTGACAAATTCTACACAGTGGGATTAAGAGTTGACTTCTGTCCCCAGCATGTACACTGGGATGCCCAAAGGTGCAAAAACGCGTTTATTTCGCCTGAAAAACACGTTTTGACAAACTCAACACAGTGGGAATAAGAGCTACCTTCTGGCCCCAGCATGTCCACTGGGATGCCCAAGGGTGCAAAAACTCCTTTATTTTGCGGAAAAACACGTTTTGACAAATTCTACACAGTGGGATTAAGAGTTGACTTCTGTCCCCAGCATGTACACTGGGATGCCCAAAGGTGCAAAAACGCGTTTATTTCGCCTGAAAAACACGTTTTGACAAATTCTACATAGTGGGAATAACAGCTGACTGCAGGCCCCAGCATGTACACTGGGATGCAAAAGTTTGCAAAAAACGCGTTTATTTCGTCTGAAAAACAACTGTTGACAAATTCTACACTGTGGGACCAAGAGTTGACTTCTGTCCCCAGCATGTACACTGGGATGCCCAAGGGTGAAAAACGTGTTTATTTCGCCTGAAAAACACGTTTTGACAAATTTAGCATAGTGGGAAGAACAGCTGACATCTGTCCCCAGCATATACACTGGGATGCCCAAGGGTGCAAAAACTCATTTATTTCACCGAAAAACACGTTTTGACAAATTCTACACAGACGGACTAAGAGCTACCTACTGTCCGCAGCATGTCCACTGGGATGCTCATGGGTGCAAAAACTCGTTTATTTTGCCGAAAAACACGTTTTGACAAATTCTACACAGTGGGATTAAGAGTTGACTTCTGGCCCCAATATGTACACTGCGATGCAAAAATTTTTCGAAAATGCGTTTATTTCGCCTGAAAAACTCGTTTTGACAAATTCTACTCAGTGGGACTCAGAGCTGACTTCTGACCCTAGCATGTACACTTGGATGTAAAAGTTTGCAAAAACTCGTTTATATCGCCTGAAAAACACGTTTTGACAAATTCAACACAGTGGGAATAAGAGCTACCTTCTGGCCCCAGCATGTCCACTGGGATGCTCAAGAATGCAAAAACGCGTTTATTTTGCATGAAAAACATGTTTTGACAAATTCTACACAGTGGGACTAAGTGTTGACTTTTGGCCCCAGGATGTACACTGTGATGCAAAAGTTTGCAAGAACGTGTTTATTTTGCATGGAAAACAGGTTTTGACAAATTCAACACAGTGGGACTAAAAGCTGACTTCTAGCTCCAGCATGCACACTGGGATACCCGAATATGTAAAAACGCGTTTAGTTCGCCTGAAAAACACGTTTTGACAAATTCTACATAGTGGGAATAACAGCTGAATGCAGGCCCCAGCATGTACAGTACACTGGAATGCAAAAGTTTGCAAAAACACTTTTATTTAGCCTGAAAAACACGTTTTGACAAATTCTACACAGTGGGAATAAGAGCTGACTTCAGGACCCAGTATTTACACTGTGATGAAAAATTTGCTAAAACGCGTTTATTTCGCCTGAAAAACAACTTTTGACAAATTCTACACTGTGGGACCAAGAGTTGACTTCTGGCCCCAGCATGTACACTGGGATGCCCAAAATTGCAAAAAAGCGTTTATTTCGCCTGAAAACAAGTTTTGACAAATTCCACACACAGTGGAACTTAGAGCTGACTACTAACCCCAGGATGTACACTGGGATGCCCAATGATGCAAAAACGTGTTTATATCGCCTGAAAAACACGTTTTGACAAATTCTACGCAGTGGGATTTAGTGCTGATTTCTGACCCCAGCATGTACACTGGAATGCCCAATCTGTGCAAAAAAGCGACTTTGGTCACCCCAATGTAACTTATGAGGCAGGAACAGCACAATTTTCAAAACATGTTTTTCAGCCGTAATAAACGCGTTTTTTGAAACTTTGGACTCCCAATGTAACTGCTGGGCTCAGAAGAGCACACTGAGTCAGCTTTTAACCCCAGTGTGGAGAAGTTCTCAAAACGTGTTTTTCAGCCGAGATAAACGCGTTTTTTCAAACTTTGGAATCCCAATGTAACTGCTGGTCTCAGAAGAGTACACTGAGTCAACTCTTAACCCCAGTGTGCAGAAGTTCTCAAAACGTGTTTTTCAGCAGAGATAAACGCGTTTTTGCAACTTTGGTCACCCCAATGTAACTGCAGGGACCTGAACAGCACACTTTTCAAAACGTGTTATTCAGCTGAAATAAACGTGTTTTTTCAAACTTTGGAATCCCAATGTAACTGGTGGACTCAGAAGAGCACAGTGTGTCAATTCTCAGCCCCACTGTACAGAAGTTGTCAAAACATGTTTTTCAGCCGAGATAAAAACGTTTTTTCAAACTTTGGAATCCCAATGTAACTGCTGGTCTCAGAAGAGCAGAGTGCTTCAATTCTTAGCCCCACTGTACAGAAGCTGTCAAAACGTGTTTTCCAGCCAAAATAAACGCGTTTTTGCAAATTTTGGACTCGCAATGTATCTGCTGGGGCCAGAACAGTACTCTTTTCAAATCGTGTTTTTCAGCAGAAATAAACGCATTTTTTCAAACTTTGGAATCCCAATGTAACTGCTGGTCTCAGAAGAGTACACTGAGTCAGCTCTTAACCCCACTGTACAGAAATTGTCAAAACATGTTTTTCAGCCGAGATAAACGCGTTTTTGCAAACTTTGGAATCCCAATTTTACTGCTGGGCTCAGAAGAGCACAGTGTGTCAACTCTTAGCCCCACTGTGCAGAAGTTGTCAAAACGTTTTTTCCAGCCGAAATAAATGCGTTTTTGCAAATTTTGGACTCGCAATGTAACTGCTGGGCTCAGAAGAGCACACAGAGTCAGCTCTTAACCCCAGTGTGCAAAAGTTGAAAACATGTGTTTTTTAGCCGAAATAAACACGTTTCTGCAACTTTGGTCACCCTAATGTAACTTATTGGGCAGGAACAGCACACTTTCCAAAACGTTTTTTTCAGCTGAAATAAATGCGTTTTTTCAAACTTTGGAATCCCAATATAATTGCTGGGCTCAGAAGAGCACACTGAGTCAGTTCTTAACCCCAGTGTGCAGAAGTTGTCAAAACGTGTTTTTCAGCCGAGATAAACGCTTTGTTGCAACTTTGGTCACCCTAATGTAACTTATGGGGCAGGAACAGCACACTATTCAAAACGTGTTTTTAAGCCGAAATAAACACGTTTTTTCAAACTTTGGTATCCCAATTTAACAGCTGGACTCAGAAGAGCACACTGTGTCAACTCTTAGCCCCACTGTACAGAAGTTGTCAAAACCTTTTTTCTAGCCGAAATAAACGCGTTTTTGCAAATTTTGGACTCACAATGTAACTGCTGGGCTCAGAAGAGTACACTGAGTCAGCTCTTAACCCCAGTGTGCAAAAGTTGAAAACACGTGTTTTTTAGCAGAAATAAACGCGTTTCTGCAACTTTTGTCACCCTAATGTAACGTATGGGGCAGGAACAGCACACTTTCCAAAACGTTTTTTTCAGCCGAAATAAATGCGTTTTTTC
The DNA here is from genome assembly GCF_055471065.1 of Atractosteus spatula. Classification (NCBI taxonomy): domain Eukaryota; kingdom Metazoa; phylum Chordata; class Actinopteri; order Semionotiformes; family Lepisosteidae; genus Atractosteus; species Atractosteus spatula. The sequence goes on along the minus strand of NW_028296648.1, from coordinate 993,004 downwards.
AAACTTTGGAATCCCAATGTAATTGCTGGGCTCAGAAGAGCACACTGAGTCAGTTCTTAACCCCAGTGTGCAGACGTTGTCAAAACGTGTTTTACTGCCGAAATAAACGCGTTTTTGCAACTTTGGTCACCCTAATGTAACTTATGGGGCAGGAACTGCACACTATTCAAAACGTGTTTTTAAGCCGAAATAAACACGTTTTTTCAAACTTTGGTATCCCAATTTAACAGCTGGACTCAGAAGAGTACAGTGTGTCAACTCTTAGCCCCTCTGTACACAAGTTGTCAAAACATGTTTTCCAGCCGAAATCAACGCGTTTTTGCAAATTTTAGACTCGCAATGTAACTGCTGGGCTCAGAAAAGCACAGTGTGTCAACTCTTAGCCCCACTGTACAGAAGTTGTCAAAACGTGTTTTTCAGCCTAGATTAACACGTTTTTGCTACTCTGGTCCCCCCAATGTAACTGCTGGGGCCTGAACAGCACACTTTTCAAAACGCGTTTTTCAGCTGAAATAAACGCGTTTTTTCAAACTTTGGAATCCCAATTTAACTGCTGCACTGAGAAGAGCACAGTGTGTCAATTCTTAGCCCCACTGTACACAAGTTCTCATAACGTGTTTTCCAGCCGAAATAAACGCGTTTTTGCAAATTTTGGACTCACAATGTAACTGCTGGGCTCAGAAGAGCACAGTGTGTCAACTGTTAGCCCCACTGTACAGACGTTGTCAAAACATGTTTTTCAGCCGAGATAAATGCGTTTTTGCAACTTTGGTCACCCCAATGTAACTGCTGGGGCTAGAACAGCACACTTTTCAAAACGTGTTTTTCAGCCTAAATAAACGTGTTTTTTCAAACTTTGGACTCCCAATGTAACTGCTGGGCTTAGTAGAGCACACTGAGTCAGCTCTTAACCCCAGTGTGCAGAAGTTGTCAAAATGTGTTTTTCAGCCGAGATTAACGCATTTTTGCAACTTTGGAATCCCAATGTAACGGCTGGGCTCAGAAGAGTACACTGAGTCAGCTCTTAACCCCAGTGTGCAGAAGGTGTCAAAACATGTTTTTCAGCAGAGATAAATGGGTTTTTGCAACTTTGGTCACCCCAATGTAACTTATGGGGCAGGAACAGCACACTTTTCAAAACATGTTTTTCAGCCGAAATCAAGGCGTTTTTTCAAACTTTGTAATAATAATGTAACTGCTGGGCTCAGAAGAGCACAGGGTGTCAACTCTTAGCCCCACTGTACAGAAGTTGTCAAAACATGTTTTTCAGCCGAGATAAACATGTTTTTGCAACTTTGGTCACCCCAATGTAACTGCTGGGGCCAGAACAGCACTCTTTTCAAAACATGTTTTTCAGCCGAAATAAACGCATTTTTGCAAATTTAGGACTCCCAATGTAACTGCTGGGCTCAGAAGAGCACACAGAGTCAGCTCTTAATCCCTGTGTGCAGAAGATGTCAAAACGTGTTTTTCAGCCGAAATAAACTGGTTTTTGCAACTTTGGTCACCCCGATGTAACTTATGGGGCAGGAACAGCACACTTTTCAAAACATGTTTTTCTGCCGAAATAAACGCGTTTTTTCAAACTTTGGAATACCAATGTACAGATGCAGCCATTCAAAATGGGTGGGTTATTTGCGGCATACCCCGGTGGGCCTGTTGCGGTATCACGCGGTATCACGTGGTATCACACAGTATCACGCGGTTAATCGCGTCATTTGACGTCATGCCGGAAACTATCCGGCGTCACCTTGTAAAACCGCAAGGGGGAGCTTAACCTCTCATGTACAGCATTTGAGCTTTTAATTTTGAACTGTGTATTACAGCATGTTAATCATCAGTCATTAAAATGTTGGTATATTTTATGAAAGCAAGATTGCTCAGTTGGACAAAAGTGCACAACCTACCTTTATCAGAAATATTTATGCATCAAAGCCTTTACCGAAGATATTACTAATAGTATTAATAATGAATGACTTTGGACAAGCTGTATACTCAAAGTATAATTTCTTTAGCACATTTGTACAAGCACTTGGAATCTGTCCAAGCCATACTTTGTCAGGCATTTTGTTTTACTTCAACGGTCATAAAAACTCCCTTGCTTTTAACAGGGCGTTTCATAATTTCTAACTACTAAAATGATTTAAAATGCGACACTTATCATTCAACTAGAGCTCAAAATATCACAAGGATCCTCAAGAGCACAGCAAAGACTGTATTAAAAGATACTTGTATGAGATACATGAGAATCCAGGCTTTTTTATCAACGCTTTCTTTTCCGTATACCAGATTTTATGGAACCACTTAAGAAGGGTGTCAGCCAGTCAGATTCCAGGAATCGGTACTTTAAAGGAAAAATACACACCAGTATTCCATTTCTCCCTAACGATTTTAAGCATCGAAGTATTTAACTAGCATGTGAAATAGCGTGTGAAAAAGTGGTAGTCTTAAGCGGGATGGAGTGTCCTGAGGCGGTGTGTGCTCTGCGGTGGGCAGAGCTTCCGCCAGGCATTGCAACCTGCGCGGCGGGGAGACAGCTGCTCAACTGTTTGACTGCTGGAACATACTGTCTCCTTCCTCTGCATTTTCAGGAGTGTCTCTAGCCTCCCAATCCTCCCCAGTAATGCATCGTACTGCTCCTGCTGCTGCCGAAATGTCTCCACACAGGTGCTGCTTCTACATGTTGGCACCCTGGCCAGTGGCCGAGAGCGGAGACCCACGGCCTGTGGCAAAATAACATAATTCATGTAAGAAATAAAGTCACACAGTAGTATTCATCAGTCGCGGAACAGACGTCAAAATAAACTTTTCTTTTTTTCCGTCTTACCGCTTTCTTTTTTACTGTCCTGGTGGTAGATTTCGAAGATCGTTTCGCCCGTGCGGTGTTTTCTTGAAGAACAGGCTACGAAGAAATAATTATAATTGAATTTAAAATTCAAAACGGCAATAATACCTTGTAATATGTGCTGTAATCACGTATTTCAGATGAATTCTGCTGTATTTGCTTACCCTTCGCTCTTTGGAAGCTGGGGCGGCAGAAGCACCCCGTTTCTTCCCGTAAAAGGTCTTGGTCTCCATATTGTACTGTGGTCGCTGTAGTGCAGGTTCGCAGTTTTTTTTTTGTGATGGGATCTCACCCAATCCCTTGGTGTATTTATGCTATATTCACATGTACGGCTAGAATGTTCATTGTCTTCCAATGAAAGGCGGGTGCCTTTTGCCGAAGTCGGGAGACATTAGAGGCTTGCCACACCTGGACTGTTAAACCAACACATTAGCACGTCAAAGCCCATTGAGGGCCCGGGCGCAATAGTTGTTTTGTCCCTTGATTTACTGATCTGCATTAATTATGGAAATCGAGTTCCTGCTCTGTGCAGACGACCTAGTCCCGCTGTCGCCCACAGAACAGAGGCTGCGCCAGAACCTGGCACTGCTGGAGCAGCACTGTCAGACCTGGGCGCTGACAGTCAATCTGGACAAGACCAGAGTTATGGTTTTCCAGAAAAAAAGCCAGACCTCAGGGAAACAGGTACAAATTCACACTTAACAACACATTAACACCTAACAACGGGAGCAGGAACGAATTAGGCCAGTACCCACTATTGTTAGAATATGTTAGAATATACCCACTATAAAAGAATATTAAAGTATTGAATATTAGTATTGGCTTTAGTATTAGCCATACAGAACATTAAAGTGCCCCTTTTCCATTCAGCAGGTGCCTGAGCCGCTGTGTCCTATCTTCTGACAGTCGCCGTTGTGAATGTCTGTAGAGTGTATCTTATTTTTAGTACTATATATTTTTGTATTATATTCCCTATTAATCAAACTCTAAGAGTATGTATCGGCTTGTCCCCTCCTCCCGCCCCTCTTTGTGTACAGTAGAGCCTCCTGTCCAGCCAGCACATGTCCACAGACATTCACAACAGCGACATATCATAAAACGTTTGCACATATAGTTAAATTATTAGTTGTTTTTCAGGAAGTTAAAAAAAAACACTTGAATTACTTATCCAGTCTCTCGAAATAAAGTTATTTTTCAAGCAATGCAACAAACGTCGGGCAATTTGTTTTTTTTAATCCAACATTGACAGCCACATCTTAAATCTTGTCAGTCAGCTCTTTTTTCTCTATTTGAATTGTGGCTTACACATCGCACAACTTTAGAAGCTAGAAAGACAGGTTTCGATTCACATTAGCTGGCGAGCCTTGAACTGCGCCAAGAAATTTAAAATAGTCTTCTTTAGGTGTGAGGGTAGGAGTGGACCGCAGCAGGCATAATCAGCAAACCAGGAAAACAAAGAACAGGACAGTTGAGACGTGTATCCAGAAAGCGAGTGAGCAGAAAAAGGAAATGGTGTTACGCCCAGGTTTTCGACCCAATTGTTTTAACTTGCTAATGCATCAGACACATTTCCTGGCGTATTGTGTTTTAAATAAAATAGGAGTGTCTTTCCCTGGTATTAGCTCATCGGTATGGTGTAAGTTTTATCTGTACCATACCATACAGTATATAGGTACAGAATTCAAGCTGCACCACTGTATTGCTTTGGTAAGGAGACGGACAATGGCCAAAATCACGAAGACTCTCTCACACCAAATAATGAAGATGAAAAGAAACGGGAAGTCAACACGGGACATTGTACAACAGTTGGCTTCGATGGACATCTTCGTTTCTGAAAGCACAGTGAGACGGCATTATAAAGGGGAGAGGAGGCAAAGAGAATCTAAACCGAGGACGATTCAAAGGTAAATAAATTTCTAAAAATACCTTTCTTGCATGTAAATACAACTACGCACATTATTTTTAAAACTAACTGTTGATCTCTTTTTTTTCAAGTCCTATTGTGCGAGCTATCGACAAACTGACTGATGAAAATGATGAGCTACCGGCGATGCAAGTCCAAAGACGGCTATAGGCTGACCTCGGTGCGACTGTTAGCCCGACATCGATAAGAAGAGTACGCAGGAGGCTTGGATGGAGATACAGAAAAACCAACACATGCCCCATGATAAGGCTAAAAAACAAAGAGGAAAGACTCAAGCAAGCGCTCCAATGGATTGAACAGGGGGAGGCATTTCAGGATGTACTTTTCACCGACGAAACAACAGTGGCTCTGGAACAGTTTTCAACAATGGCATTTTGCAAAAAGGGGAGATATGTGGACAAGCCAAAGCCCAAACATCCACTGAAGGTTCACGTCTGGGGGGGTATATCTAGAAGAGGCCCGGGACCACTTCTTATTTTCGAAGGAATTATGGACCGTGAATTCTTCGAGGAAGTCGTGTTCACACAGCATGCTGCCCCATATATCAGGGAGCAGTTTGGATCAAGGCACCGTCTCTTTCAAGACAACGATCCGAAACACACAGCAGCAAGGGCGAGGCTTATAGCAGAAGGAGTGAACTGGGTGAAAACTCCAGCCGAATCCCCAGATCTAAATCCGATAGAGATGGTTTGGCATTCGTTGAAAGACTACGTTCGGAAAACTGCTAAGCCCGTCACAAAGCAGGAACTGATCGATGCGATCTATAAATTCTGGGAGGAAGAACTGACCGAACAAAATTGTAACAATTTTATTAACAGGCTGTTTCGTGTTCTTCCTAGGATTGTTGACCGGGGCGGGGGACATTCGGGAATGTAAGTCTGAGAAAGACAGTCTCACGTTTGTGGACAGTCTGTCCACAAACAAAACATGTAAAAAAAATGTAAAAAAAACAATTACTTTTTGTCAATGAAAACCGGTGTGTGTGTCTCTCTCTGCTGGATGTCCCTCTCACTCTCTGCTGAATGAATAAAAGCATTTTATTAAAAACGCGTTTGCGTTTGTCTGGTATTTACTTTGGTCCCTTTTAACTGTTTTTCGATCTACTGTATTGCTTTGAGATGCCACTTTTAAAGGTGATATGTAAAATAAAGTTTTTTATTATTGTTATAGAAAAACATGATCAGATTTTCCCTGGTTCAGAAAAAAGACGATTAAAATCTGTAATCTTTGCAGTTGTACAGTATGTCATCGGAAAATACAATCAGTTTCTGCTTTGTGTAAGGACGGTGTCAAAAAGTGAGAAAGCTGTGCTCCTCAAAGCGCTTTACAGGATAAAAACAATAACAACAAAAGTGGCTGGGCAAACGATTTTTTTTTATAGAAATACAAAATGAGATACTGTATAATGATGTGCATGAACAAAGTTATACTGCTATTTTCCTTAGATACGATATTTCCTTAGATAATAAATTTTTTGAATCCCCAGTGGAACACATTCCATAAGAATCAGCGCTTTTATATATCGCCTTTAAACACATAAAGGTACCGAGCGTCATCTTGCGTCACAATGCGCGACGCCATAGCCAATTACCTGCGGTACGTGTCTGTAATGCGCACTTTGAATGGCTGCATCTGTAACTGCTGGGCTCAGAAGAGCACACAGAGTCAGCTCTTAATCCTTGGGTGCAGAAGTTGTCAACACGTGTTCTTTAGCCGAAATAAACGCGTTTTTGCAACTTTGGTCACCCTAATGTAACTTATGGGGCAGGAACAGCACACATTTCAAAATGTTTTTTCCAGCCGAAATAAACACGTTTTTGCAAATTTTGGACTCGCAATGTAACTGCTGGGCTCAGAAGAGCACAGTGTGTCAACTCTTAGCCCCACTGTACAGAAGTTGTCAAAACGTGTTTTTCAGCCGAGATAAACGCGTTTTTGCAACTTTGGTCACCCCAATGTAACTGCTGGGGCTAGAACAGCACACTTTTCAAAACGTGTTTTTCAGCCTAAATAATAGCGTTTTTGCAAATTTTGGACTCCCAATGTAACTTCTGGGCTCAGAAGAGCACACTGAGTCAGCTCTTAATTCCAGTGTGCAGAAGTTGTCAAAACGTGTTTTTCAACAGAGATTAAAGCGTTTTTGCTACTTTGGACCCCCCAATTTTAACTGCTGGAGCCTGAACAGCACGCTTTTCAAAATGTGTTTTTCAACCGAAATAAATGCGTTTTTTCAAACTTTGGAATCCCAGTGTAATTGCTGGGCTCAAAAGAGCACACTGCTCTTAACCCCAGTGTGCAGAAGTTGTCAAAACGTGTTTTTCAGCCAAAATAAACGTGTTTTTGCAACTTTGGTCACCCCAATGTAACTTATGGGGCAGGAACAGCACACTTTTCAAAATGTGTTTTTCAGCCGAAATAAACGCGTTTTTTCAAACTTTGGAATCCCAATGTAATTGCTGAGCTCAGAAGAGCACACTGAGTCAGCTCTTAAACCCAGTGTGCAGAAGTTGTCAAAACGTGTTTTTCAGCCGAGATTAAAGCGTTTTTGCTGCTTTGGACCCCCCAATGTAACTGCTGGGGCCTGAACAGCACACTTTTCAAAACGTGTTTTTCAGCCGAAATAAACGTATTTTTTCAAACTTTGGAATCCCAATGTAACTGCTGGGCTCAGAAGAGCCCACTGAGTCAGCCCTTAACCCCAGTGTGCAGAAATTGTCAAAACGTGTTTTTCAGCAGAAATAAACACGTTTTGGCAACTTTGGTCACCCCAATGTAACTTATGGGGCAGTAACAGCACACTTGTCAAAACGTGTTTTTCAGCCGAAATAAACGCGTTTTTTCAAATTTTGGAATCACAATGTAACTGCTGGGCTCAGAAGAGCACAGAGTGTCAACTCTTAGCCCCACTGTACAGAAGTTGTCAAAACGTTTTTTTCAGTAGAAATAAACACGTTTTGGCAACTTTGGTCACCCCCATGTAACTTATTGGGCAGGAACAGTTAACTTTTCAAAACGTGTTTTTCAGCCCGAAATAAACGCGTTTTCTCAACCCTTGGAATCGCAGTGTAACTGCCTGGCTCAGAAGAGCCCACTGAGTCAGACCTTAACCCCAGTGTGCAGAAGTTGTCAAAACGTGTTTTTCAGCCGAAATAAATGCGTTTTTGCAACTTTGGTCACCCCAATGTAACTGCTGGGGTTAGAACAGCACACTTTTCAAAACGTGTTTTTCAGCCTGAAATAAACGCGTTTTTTCAGCCCTTGGAATCCCAGTGTAACTGCCTGGCTCAGAAGAGCCCACTGAGTCAGCCCTTAACCCCAGTGTGCAGAAGTTGTCAAAACGTGTTTTTCAGCAGAAATAAACACGTTTTGGCAACTTTGGTCACCCCCATGTAACTTATAGGGCAGGAACAGCACACATTTCTAAACGTGTTTTTCAGCCGAAATAAACGCGTTTTTTCAAACTTTGGAATCCCAATGTAATTGCTGGGCTCAGAAGAGCACACTGAGTCAGCTCTTAACCCCAGTGTGTTTATTTCAGCAGAAATAAACACGTTTTGGCAACTTTGGTCACCCCCATGTAACTTATAGGGCAGGAACAGCACACATTTCAAAACGTGTTTTTCAGCCGAAATAAACGCGTTTTTTCAAACTTTGGAATCCCAATGTAATTGCTGGGCTCAGAAGAGCACACTGAGTCAGCTCTTAACCCCAGTGTGCAGAAGTTGTCAAAACGTGTTTTTCAGCCGAAATAAATGCGTTTTTGCAACTTTGGTCACCCCAATGTAACTGCTGGGGCTAGAACAGCACACTTTTCAAAACGTGTTTTTCAGCCTAAATATTCGCGTTTTTGCAAATTTTGGACTCCCAATGTAACTGCTGGGCTCAGAAGAGCACACTGAGTCAGCTCTTAATTCCAGTGTGCAGAAGTTCTCAAAACGTGTTTTTCAGCCGAGATTAAAGCGTTTTTGCTACTTTGGACCCCCCAATGTAACTGCCGGGGCCTGAACAGCATGCTTTTCAAAACGTGTTTTTCAGTCGAAATAAACGCGTTTTTTCAAACTTTGGAATCCCAATGTAATTGCTGGGCTCAGAAGAGTACACTGAGTCAGCTCTTAACCCCAGTGTGAAGAAGTTGTCAAAACTTTTTTCAGCAGAGATAAAAGCGTTTTTTCAAATTTGGAATCCCAATGTAACTGCTGGGCTCAGAAGAGTACACTGAGTCAGCTCTTAACCCCAGTGTGCAGAAGTTGTCAAAACGTTTTTCACAAGAGATAAACGGGTTTTTGCAACTTTGGTCACCCCATTGTAACTTATGGGGCAGGAACAGCACACTTTTCAAAACATGTTTTTCTGCCGAAATAAACGCGTTTTTTCAAACTTTGGTATACCAATGTAACTGCTGGGCTCAGAAGAGCACAGTGTGTCAATTCTTAGCCCCACTGTACAGAAGTTGTGAAAACGTGTTTTTCAACCGAGATAAAAGCGTTTTTTCAAACTTTGGAATCGCAATGTAACTGCCTGGCTCAGAAGAGCCCACTGAGTCAGCTCTTAAACCCAGTGTGCAGAAGTTGTCAAAACATATTTTTCAGCAGAAATAAACACGTTTTGGAAACTTTGGGCACCCCCATGTAACTTATAGGGCAGGAACAGCACACTTTTCAAAACGTGTTTTTCAGCCGAAATAAACGTATTTTTTCAAACTTTGGAATCCCAATGTAACTGCTGGGCTCAGAAGAGCACACTGAGTCAGCTCTTAACCGCAGTGTGCAGAAGTTGTCAAAACGTGTTTTTCAGCCAAAATAAATGCGTTCTTGAAACTTTGGTCACCCCAATGTAACTGCTGGGGCTAGAACAGCACACTTGTCAAAACGTGTTTTTTAGCCGAGATAAAAGCGTTTTTTAAAACTTTGGAATCCCAATGTAACTGCCTGGCTCAGAAGAGCCCACTGAGTCAGCCCTTAACCCCAGTGTGCAGAAGTTGTCAAAACGTGTTTTTCAGCAGAAATAAACACGTTTTGGCAACTTTGGTCACCCCCATGTAACTTATAGGGCAGGAACAGCACACTTTTCAAAACGTGATTTTCAGCCGAAATAAACGCGTTTTTTTCAAAGTTTGGAATCCCAATGTAATTGCTGGGCTCAGAAGAGCCAACTGAGTCAGCTCTTAACCCCAGTGTGCAGAAGTTGTCAAAACGTGTTTTTCAGCAGAAATAAACACGTTTTGGTAACTTTGGAAACCCCAATGTAACTTATAGGGCAGGAACAGCACACTTTTCAAAATGTGTTTTTCAGCCCGAAATAAATGCGTTTTCTCAGCCCTTGGAATCACAGTCTACCTGCCTGGCTCAGAAGAGCCCACTGAGTCAGCCCTTAACTCCAGTGTGCAGAAGTTGTCAAAATGTGTTTTTCAGCAGAAATAAACACGTTTTGGCAACTTTGGTCACCCCCATGTAACTTATAGGGCAGGAACAGCACACTTTTCAAAACGTGTTTTTCAGCCCGAAATAAACGCGTTTTCTCAGCCCTTGGAATCGCAGTGTAACTGCCTGGTTCAGAAGAGCCCACTGAGTCAGCCCTTAACCCCAATGTACAGAAGTTGTCAAAACATGTTTTTCAGCAGGAATAAAAATGTTTTGGCAACGTTGGTCACCCCCATGTAACGTATGGGGCAGGAACAGCACACTTTTCAAAATGTGTTTTTCAGCCCGAAAAAAACGTGTTTTCTCAGCCCTTGGAATCGCAGTGTAACTGCCTGGCTCAGAAGAACCCACTGAGTCAGCCCTTAACCCCAGTGTTCAGAAGTTGTCAAAACGTGTTTTTCAGCCGAAATTAACGCGTTTTTTCAAACTTTGGAATCCCAATGTAATTGCTGGGCTCAGAAGAGCCCACTGATTCAGCCCTTAACCCCAGTGTGCAGAAGTTGTCAAAACGTGTTTTTCAGCAGAAATAAACACGTTTTGGCAACATTGGTCACCCCCATGTAACTTATAGGGCAGAAACAGCACACTTTTCAAAAGGTGTTTTTCAGCCCGAAATAAACGCGTTTTCTCAGCCCTTGGAATCACAGTGTAACTGCCTGGCTCAGAAGAGCCCACTGAGTAGCCCTTAACCCCAGTGTGCAGAAGTTGTCAAAACGTGTTTTTCAGTAGAAATAAACACGTTTTGGCAACTTTGGACACCCCCATGTAACTTATAAGGCAGGAACAGCACACTTTTCAAAACGTGTTTTTCAGCCTGAAATAAACGCGTTTTCTCAGCCCTTGTAATCGCAGTGTAACTACGTGGCTCAGAAGAGCCCACTGAGTCAGCCCTTAACCCCAGTGTGCAGAAGTTGTCAAAACGTGTTTTTCAGCAGAACTAACACGTTTTGGCGACTTTGGTCACCCCCATGTAAATTATAGGGCAGGAACAGCACACTTTTCAAAACGTGTTTTTCAGCCCGAAATAAACGCGTTTTCTCAACCCTTGGAATCCCAGTGTAACTGCCTAGCTCAGAAGAGCCCACTGAGTCAGCTCTTAACCCCAGTGTACAGAAGTTGTCAAAACGTGTTTTTAGCAGAAATAAACACGTTTTGGCAACTTTGGTCACCCCCATGTAACTTATAGGGGAGAAACAGCACACTTTTCAAAACGTGTTTTTCAGCCCGAAATAAACGCTTTTTCTCAGATCTTGGAATCCCAGTGTAACTGCCTGGCTCAGAAGAGCCCACTGAGTCAGCCCTTAACCCCAGTGTGCAGAAGTTGTCAAAACGTGTTTTTCAGCAGAAATAAACACGTTTTGGCAACTTTGGTCACCCCCATGTAACCTATAGGGCAGAAACAGCACACTTTTCAAAACGTGTTTTTCAGCCCGAAATAAACGCGTGTTCTCAGCCCTTGGAATCCCAGTGTAACTGCCTGGCTCAGAAGAGCCCACTGAGTCAGCCCTTAACCCCAGTGTGCAGAAGTTGTCAAAACGTGTTTTTCAGCAGAAATAAACACGTTTTAGCAACTTTGGTCACCCCCATGTAACTTATAGGGCAGAGACAGCACACTTTTCAAAACGTGTTTTTCAGCCCGAAATAAACACGTTTTCTCAGCCCTTGGAATCACAGTGTAACTGCCTGGCTCAGAAGAGCCCACTGAGTCAGCCCTTAACCCCAGTGTGCAGAAGTTGTCAAAACGTGTTTTTCAGCAGAAATAAACACGTTTCGGCAACTTTGGTCACCCCCATGTAACTTATAGGGCAGAAACAGCACACTTTTCAAAACGTGTTTTTCAGCCCTAAATAAACGCGTTTTCTCAGCTCTTGGACTCACAGTGTAACTGCCTGGTTCAGAAGAGCCCACTGAGTCAGCCCTTAACCCCAGTGTGCAGAAGTTGTCAAAACGTGTTTTTCAGCAGAAATAAACACGTTTTGGCAACTTTGGTCACCCCCATGTAACTTATAGGGCAGAAACAGCACACTTTTCAAAACGTGTTTTTCAGCCCGAAATAAACGCGTTTTCTCAGATCTTGGAATCCCAGTGTAACTGCCTGGCTCAGAAGAGCCCACTGAGTCAGCCCTTAACCCCAGTGTGCAGAAGTTGTCAAAACGTGTTTTTCAGCAGAAATAAACACGTTTTGGCAACTTTGGTCACCCCCATGTAACTTATAGGGCAGAAACAGCACAATTTTCAAAACGTGTTTTTCAGCCCGAAATAAACGCGTTTTCTCAGCCCTTGGGATCACAGTGTAACTGCCTGGCTCAGAAGAGCCCACTGAGTCAGCCCTTAACCCCAGTGTGCAGAAGTTGTCAAAACGTGTTTTTCAGCAGAAATAAACACGTTTTGGCAACTTTGGTCATCCCCATGTAACTTATAGGGCAGAAACAGCACACTTTTCAAAACGTGTTTTTCAGCCTGAAATAAATGCGTTTTCTCAGCCCTTGTAATCGCAGTGTAACTACGTGGCTCAGAAGAGCCCACTGAGTCAGCCCTTAACCCCAGTGTGCAGAAGTTGTCAAAACGTGTTTTTCAGCAGAACTAACACGTTTTGGCAACTTTGGTCACCCCCATGTAAATTATAGGGCAGGAACAGCACACTTTTCAAAACGTGTTTTTCAGCCCTAAATAAACGCGTTTTCTCAGCCCTTGGACTCACAGTGTAACTGCCTGGTTCAGAAGAGCCCACTGAGTCAGCCCTTAACCCCAGTGTGCAGAAGTTTTCAAAACGTGTTTTTCAGCAGAAATGAACACGTTTTGGCAACTTTGGTCACCCCCATGTAACTTTTAGGGCAGAAACAGCACACTTTTCAAAACGTGTTTTTCAGCCCGAAATAAACGCGTTTTCTGAGATCTTGGAATCCCAGTGTAACTGCCTGGCTCAGAAGAGCCCACTGAGTCAGCCCTTAACCCCAGTGTGCAGAAGTTGTCAAAACGTGTTTTTCAACAGAAATAAACACGTTTTGGCAACTTTGGTCACCCCCATGTAACTTATAGGGCAGAAACAGCACACTTTTCAAAACGTATTTTTCAGCCCAAAATAAACGCGTGTTCTCAGCCCTTGGAATCCCAGTGTAACTGCCTGGCTCAGAAGAGCCTACTGAGTCAGCCCATAACCCCAGTGTGCAGAACTTGTCAAAACGTGTTTTTCAGCAGAAATAAACACGTTTTGGCAACTTTGGTCACCCCCATGTAACTTATAGGGCAGAAACAGCACACTTTTCAAAAGGTGTTTTTCAGCCCGAAATAAACGCGTTTTCTCAGCCCTTGGAATCACAGTGTAACTGCCTGGCTCAGAAGAGCCCACTAAGTCAGCCCTTAACCCCAGTGTGCAGAAGTTGTCAAAACGTGTTTTTCAGCAGAAATAAACACGTTTTGGCAACTTTGGTCACCCCCATGTAACTTATAGGGCAGAAACAGCACACTTTTCAAAACGTGTTTTTCAGCCCGAAATAAACGCGTTTTCTCAGATCTTGGAATCCCAGTGTAACTGCCTGGCTCAGAAGAGCCAACTGAGTCAGCCCTTAACCCCAGTGTGCAGAAGTTTTCAAAACGTGTTTTTCAGCAGAAATGAACACGTTTTGGCAACTTTGGTCACCCCCATGTAACTTTTAGGGCAGAAACAGCACACTTTTCAAAACGTGTTTTTCAGCCCGAAATAAACGCGTTTTCTGAGATCTTGGAATCCCAGTGTAACTGCCTGGCTCAGAAGAGCCCACTGAGTCAGCCCTTAACCCCAGTGTGCAGAAGTTGTCAAAACGTGTTTTTCAACAGAAATAAACACGTTTTGGCAACTTTGGTCACCCCCATGTAACTTATAGGGCAGAGACAGCACACTTTTCAAAACGTGTTTTTCAGCCCGAAATAAACGCGTTTTTTCAGCCCTTGGAATCCCAGTGTAACTGCCTGGCTCAGAAGAGCCCACTGAGTCAGCCCTTAACCCCAGTGTGCAGAAGTTGTGAAAACGTGTTTTTCAGCAGAAATAAACACATTTTGGCAACTTTGGTCACACCCATGTAACTTATAGGGCAGGAACAGCACACTTTTCAAAACGTGTTTTTCAGCCCGAAATAAACGCGTGTTCTCAGCCCTTGGAATCACAGTGTAAGTGCCTGGCTCAGAAGAGCCCACTGAGTCAGCCCTTAACCCCAGTGTGCAGAAGTTGTCAAAACGTGTTTTTCAGCAGAAATAAACACATTTTGGCAACTTTGGTCACCCCCATGTATCTTATAGGGCAGAAACAGCACACTTTTCAAAACGTGTTTTTCAGCCCGAAATAAACGCGTTTTCTCAGATCTTGGAATCCCAGTGTAACTGCCTGGCTCAGAAGAGCCCACTGAGTCAGCCCTTAACCCCAGTGTGCAGAAGTTGTCAAAACGTGTTTTTCAGCAGAAATAAACACGTTTTGGCAACTTTGGTCACCCTCATCTAACTTATTGGGCAGAAACAGCACACTTTTCAAAACGTGTTTTTCAGGCCGAAATAAACGCGTTTTCTCAGCCCTTGTAATCGCAGTGTAACTGCGTGGCTCAGAAGAGCCCACTGAGTCAGCCCTTAACCCCAGTGTGCAGAAGTTGTCAAAACGTGTTTTTCAGCCGAGATAAAAGCGTTTTTTCAAACTTTGGAATCCCAGTGTAACTGCCTGGCTCAGAAGAGCCCAATGAGTCAGCCCTTAACCCCAGTGTGCAGAAGTTGTCAAAACGTGTTTTTCAGCAGAAATAAACATGTTTTGGCAACTTTGGTCACCCCCATGTAAATTATAGGGCTGGAACAGCACACTTTTCAAAACGTGTTTTTCAGCCCGAAATAAACGCGTTTTCTCAACCCTTGGAATCCCAGTGTAACTGCCTGGCTCAGAAGAGCCCACTGAGTCAGCTCTTAACCCCAGTGTGCAGAAGTTGTCAAAACGTGTTTTTCAGCAGAAATAAACACGTTTTGGCAACTTTGGTCACCCCCATGTAACTTATAGGGCAGAAACAGCACAGTTTTCAAAACGTGTTTTTCAGACCGAAATAAACGCGTTTTCTCAGATCTTGGAATCCCAGTGTAACTGCGTGGCTCAGAAGAGCCCACTGACTCAGCCCTTAACCCCCGTGTGCAGAAGTTATCAAAACGTGTTTTTCAGCAGAAATAAACACGTTTTGGCAACTTTGGTCACCCCCATCTAACCTATAGGGCAGAAACAGCACACTTTTCAAAACGTGTTTTTCAGCCCGAAATAAACGCGTGTTCTCAGCCCTTGGAATCCCAGTGTAACTGCCTGGCTCAGAAGAGCCCACTGAGTCAGCCCTTAACCCCAGTGTGTAGAAGTTGTCAAAACGTGTTTTTCAGCAGAAATAAACACGTTTTGGCAACTTTGGTCACCCCCATGTAACTTATAGGGCAGAAACAGCACACTTTTCAACAGGTGTTTTTCAGCCCGAAATAAACGCGTTTTCTCAGCCCTTGGAATCACAGTGTAACTGCCTGGCTCAGAAGAGCCCACTGAGTCAGCCCTTAACCCCAGTGTGCAGAAGTTGTCAAAACGTGTTTTTCAGCAGAAATAAACACGTTTTGGCAACTTTGGTCACCCCCATGTAACTTATAGGGCAGAAAAAGCTCACTTTTCAAAAGGTGTTTTTCAGCCCAAAATAAACGTGTTTTCTCAGCCCTTTTGAATCACAGTGTAACTGCCTGGTTCAGAAGAGCCAACTGAGTCAGCCCTTAAGCCCAGTGTGCAGAAGTTTTCAAAACGTGTTTTTCAGCAGAAATGAACACGTTTTGGCAACTTTGGTCACCCCCATGGAACTTATAGGGCAGAAACAGCACACTTTTCAAAACGTGTTTTTCAGCCCGAAATAAACGCGTTTTCTCAGATCTTGGAATCCCAATGTAACTGCCTGGCTCAGAAGAGCCCACTGAGTCAGCCCTTAACCCCAGTGTGCAGAAGTTGTCAAAACGTGTTTTTCAGCAGAAATAAACACGTTTTGGCAACTTTGGTCACCCCCATGTAACTTATAGGGCAGAAACAGCACACTTTTCAAAACGTATTTTTCAGCCCGAAATAAACGCGTGTTCTCAGCCCTTGGAATCCCAGTGTAACTGCCTGGTTCAGAAGAGCCCACTGAGTCAGCCCTTAACCCCAGTGTGCAGAAGTTGTCAAAACGTGTTTTTCAGCAGAAATAAACACGTTTTGGCAACTTTGGTCACCCCCATGTAACTTATAGGGCAGAAACAGCACACTTTTCAAAACGTGTTTTTCAGCCCGAAATAAATGCGTTTTCTCAGCCCTTGGAATCACACTGTAACTGTCTGGCTCAGAAGAGCCCACTGAGTCAGCCCTTAACCCCAGTGTGCAGAAGTTGTCAAAACGTGTTTTTCAGCAAAAATAAACACGTTTTGGCAACCTTGGTCACCCCCATGTAACTTATAGGGCAGAAACAGCACACTTTTCAAAACGTGTTTTTCAGCCCGAAATAAACGCGTTTTCTCAGCCCTTGGAATCCCAGTGTAACTGCCTGGCTCAGAAGAGCCCACTGAGTCAGCCCTTAACCCCAGTGTGCAGAAGTTGTCAAAACGTGTTTTTCAGCAGAAATAAACACGTTTTGGCAACTTTGGTCACCCCCATGTAACTTATAGGGCAGAAACAGCACACTTTTCAAAACGTGTTTTTCAGCCCGAAATAAACGCGTTTTCTCAGCCCTTGGAATCACAGTGTAACTGCCTGGCTCAGAAGAGCCCACTGAGTCAGCCCTTAACCCCAGTGTGCAGAAGTTTTCAAAATGTGTTTTTCAGCAGAAATAAACACGTTTTGGCAACTTTGGTCACCCCCATGTAACTTATAGGGCAGAAACAGCACACTTTTCAAAACGTGTTTTTCAGCCCGAAATAAACGCGTTTTCTCAGCCCTTGGAATCACAGTGTAACTGCCTGGCTCAGAAGAGCCCACTGAGTCAGCCCTTAACCCCAGTGTGCAGAAGTTGTCAAAACATGTTTTTCAGCAGAAATAAACACGTTTTGGCAACTTTGGACACCCCCATGTAACTTATAGGGCAGAAACAGCACACTTTTCAAAACGTGTTTTTCAGCCCGAAATAAACGCGTGTTCTCAGCCCTTGGAATCCCAGTGTAACTGCCTGGCTCAGAAGAGCCCACTGAGTCAGCCCTTAACCCCAGTGTGTAGAAGTTGTCAAAACGTGTTTTTCAGCAGAAATAAACGCGTTTTCTCAGATCTTGGAATCCCAATGTAATTGCTGGGCTCAGAAGAGCACACTGAGTCAGCTCTTAACCCCAGTGTGCAGAAGTTGTCAAAACGTGATTTTCAGCAGAAATAAACACGTTTTGGCAACTTTGGTCACCCCCATGTAAATTATAGGGCAGGAACAGCACACTTTTCAAAACGTGTTTTTCAGCCCGAAATAAACGCATTTTCTCAACCCTTGGAATCCCAGTGTAACTGCCTGGCTCAGAAGAGCCCACTGAGTCAGCCCTTAACCCCAGTGTGCAGAAGTTGTCAAAACGTGTTTTTAGCAGAAATAAACACGTTTTGGCATCTTTGGTCACCCCCATGTAACTTATAGGGCAGGAACAGCACACTTTTCAAAACGTGTTTTTCAGCCCGAAATAAACGCGTTTTCTCAGCCCTTGGAATCCCAGTGTAACTGCCTGGCTCAGAAGAGCCCACTGAGTCAGCCCTTAACCCCAGTGTGCAGAAGTTGTCAAAACGTGTTTTTCAGCAGAAATAAACACATTTTGGCAACTTTGGTCACACCCATATAACTTATAGGGCAGGAACAGCACACTTTTCAAAACGTGTTTTTCAGCCCGAAATAAACGCGTGTTCTCAGCCCTTGGAATCACAGTGTAACTGCCTGGCTCAGAAGAGCCCATTGAGTCAGCCCTTAACCCCAGTGTGCAGAAGTTGTCAAAACGTGTTTTTCAGCAGAAATAAACACGTTTTGGCAACTTTGGTCACCCCCATGTATCTTATAGGGCCGAAACAGCACACTTTTCAAAACGTGTTTTTCAGCCCGAAATAAACGCGTTTTCTCAGATCTTGGAATCCCAGTGTAACTGCCTGGCTCAGAAGAGCCCACTGAGTCAGCCCTTAACCCCAGTGTGCAGAAGTTGTCAAAACGTGTTTTTCAACAGAAATAAACACGTTTTGGCAACTTTGGTCACCCCCATGTAACTTATAGGGCAGAAACAGCACACTTTTCAAAACGTGTTTTTCAGCCCGAAATAAACGCGTTTTGTCAGCCCTTGGAATCCCAGTGTAACTGCCTGGCTCAGAAGAGCCCACTGAGTCAGCCCTTAACCCCAGTGTGCAGAAGTTGTCAAAACGTGTTTTTCAGCAGAAATAAACACGTTTTGGCAACTTTGGTCACCCCCATGTAACTTATAGGGCAGAAACAGCACACTTTTCAAAACGTGTTTTTCAGCCCGAAATAAACGCGTTTTCTCAGCCCTTGGAATCACAGTGTAACTGCCTGGCTCAGAAGAGCCCACTGAGTCAGCCCTTAACCCCAGTGTGCAGAAGTTTTCAAAACGTGTTTTTCAGCAGAAATAAACACGTTTTGGCAACTTTGGTCACCCCCATGTAACTTATAGGGCAGAAACAGCACACTTTTCAAAAGGTGTTTTTCAGCCCGAAATAAACGCGTTTTCTCAGCCCTTGGAATCACAGTGTAACTGCCTGGCTCAGAAGAGCCCACTGAGTCAGCCCTTAACCCCAGTGTGCAGAAGTTGTCAAAACGTGTTTTTCAGCAGAAATAAACACGTTTTGGCAACTTTGGTCACCCCCATGTAACTTATAGGGCAGAAACAGCACACTTTTCAAAACGTGTTTTTCAGCCCGAAATAAACGCGTTTTCTCAGCCCTTGGAATCACAGTGTAACTGCCTGGCTCAGAAGAGCCCACTGAATCATCCCTTAACCCCAGTGTGCAGAAGTTGTCAAAACGTGTTTTTCAGCAGAAATAAACACGTTTTGGCAACTTTGGTCACCGCCATGTAACTTATAGGGCAGAAACAGCACACTTTTCAAAACGTGTTTTTCAGCCCGAAATTAACGCGTTTTCTCAGCCCTTGGAATCCCAGTGTAACTGCCTGGCTCAGAAGAGCCCACTGAGTCAGCCCATAACTCCAGTGTGCAGAAGATGTCAAAACGTGTTTTTCAGCAGAAATAAACACATTTTGGCAACTTTGGTCGCACCCATGTAACTTATAGGGCAGGAACAGTACACTTTTCAAAACGTGTTTTTCAGCCCGAAATAAACGCGTTTTCTCAGCCCTTGGAATCCCAGTGTAACTGCCTGGCTCAGAAGAGCCCACTGAGTCAGCCCATAACTCCAGTGTGCAGAAGTTGTCAAAACGTGTTTTTCAGCAGAAATAAACACATTTTGGCAACTTTGGTCACACCCATGTAACTTATAGGGCAGGAACAGCACACTTTTGGAAAGTGTTTTTCAGCCCGAAATAAACGCGTTTTCTCAGCCCTTGGAATCGCAGTGTAACTGCCTGGCTCAGAAGAGCCCACTGAGTCAGCCCTTAACCCCAGTGTGCAGAAGTTGTCAAAACGTGTTTTTAGCAGAAATAAACACGTTTTGGCATCTTTGGTCACCCCCATGTAACTTATAGGGCAGGAACAGCACACTTTTCAAAACGTGTTTTTCAGCCCGAAATAAACGCGTTTTCTCAGCCCTTGGAATCACAGTGTAACTGCCTGGCTCAGAAGAGCCCACTGAGTGAGCCCTTAACCCCAGTGTGCAGAAGTTGTCAAAACATGTTTTTCAGCAGAAATAAACACGTTTTGGCAACATTGGTCACCCCCATGTAACTTATAGGGCAGAAACAGCACACTTTTCAAAAGGTATTTTTCAGCCCGAAATAAACGCGTTTTCTCAGCCCTTGGAATCACAGTGTAAGTGCCTGGCTCAGAAGAGCCCACTGAGTCAGCCCTTAACCCCAATGTGCAGAAGTTGTCAAAACGTATTTTTCAGTAGAAATAAACACGTTTTGGCAACTTTGGACACCCACATGTAACTTATAGGGCAGGAACAGCACACTTTTTAAAAAGTGTTTTTCAGCCTGAAATAAACGCGTTTTCTCAGCCCTTGTAATCGCAGTGTAACTGCGTGGCTCAGAAGAGCCCACTGAGTCAGCCCTGAACCCCAGTGTGCAGAAGTTGTCAAAACGTGTTTTTCAGCAGAAATAAACACGTTTTGGCAACTTTGGTCACCCCCATGTAAATTATAGGGCAAGGACAGCACACTTTTCAAAACGTGTTTTTCAGCCGAAATAAACGCGTTTTTTCAAACTTTGGAATCCCAATGTAATTGCTGGGCTCAGAAGAGCACACTGAGTCAGCTCTTAACCCCAGTGTGCAGAAGTTGTCAAAACGTGATTTTCAGCAGAAATAAACACGTTTTGGCAACTTTGGTCACCCCCATGTAAATTATAGGGCAGGAACAGCACACTTTTCAAAACGTGTTTTTCAGCCCGAAATAAACGCGTTTTCTCAACCCTTGGAATCCCAGTGTAACTGCCTGGCTCAGAAGAGCCCACTGAGTCAGCCCTTAACCCCAGTGTGCAGAAGTTGTCAAAACGTGTTTTTAGCAGAAATAAACACGTTTTGGCATCTTTGGTCACCCCCATGTAACTTATACGGCAGGAACAGCACACTTTTCAAAACGTGTTTTTCAGCCCGAATTAAACGCGTTTTCTCAGCCCTTGGAATCACAGTGTAACTGCCTGGCTCAGAAGAGCCCACTGAGTCAGCCCTTAACCCCAGTGTGCAGAAGTTGTCAAAACGTGTTTTTCAGCAGAAATAAACACGTTTTGGCAACTTTGGTCACCCCCATGTAACTTATAGGGGAGAAACAGCACACTTTTCAAAACGTGTTTTTCAGCCCGAAATAAACGCTTTTTCTCAGATCTTGGAATCCCAGTGTAACTGCCTGGCTCAGAAGAGCCCACTGAGTCAGCCCTTAACCCCAGTGTGCAGAAGTTGTCAAAACGTGTTTTTCAGCAGAAATTAACACGTTTTGGCAACTTTGGTCACAACCATGTAACTTATAGGGCAGGAACAGCACAGTTTTCAAAACGTGTTTTTCAGCCCGAAATAAACGCGTTTTCTCAGCCCTTAGAATCGCAGTGTAACTGCTTGGCTCAGAAGAAAACACTGAGTCAGCCGTTAACCCCAGTGTGCAGAAATGGTCAAAACGTGTTTTTCAGCAGAAATAAACACGTTTTGGCAACTTTGGTCACCACCATGTAACTTATAGGGCAGGAACAGCACAGTTTTCAAAACGTGTTTTTCAGCCCGAAATAAACGCGTTTTCTCAGCACTTGGAATCGCAGTGTAACTGCCTGGCTCAGAAGAGCCCACTGAGTCAGCCCTTAACCCCAGTGTGCAGAAATTGTCAAAACGTGTTTTTCAGCAGAAATAAACACGTTTTGGCAACTTTGGTCACCCCCATGTCAGTTATAGGGCAGGAACAGCAGAGTTTTCAAAACGTGTTTTTCAGTCCGAAATAAACGCGTTTTCTCAGCCCTTAGAATCGCAGTGTATCTACCTGGCTCAGAAGAGCACACTGAGTCAGCCCTTAACCCCAGTGTGCAGCAATTGTCAAAACGTGTTTTTCAGCAGAAATAAACACGTTTTGGCAACTTTGGTCACCACCATGTAACTTGTAGGGCAGGAACAGCACAGTTTTCAAAACGTGTTTTTCAGCCCGAAATAAACGCGTTTTGTCAGCCCTTGGAATCCCAGTGTAACTGCCTGGCTCAGAAGAGCCCACTGAGTCAGCCCTTAACCCCAGTGTGCAGAAGTTGTCAAAACGTGTTTTTCAGCAGAAATAAACACGTTTTGGCAACTTTGGTCACCCCCATGTAACTTATAGGGCAGAAACAGCACACTTTTCAAAACGTGTTTTTCAGCCCGAAATAAACGCGTTTTCTCAGCCCTTGGAATCACAGTGTAACTGCCTGGCTCAGAAGAGCCCACTGAGTCAGCCCTTAACCCCAGTGTGCAGAAGTTTTCAAAACGTGTTTTTCAGCAGAAATAAACACGTTTTGGCAACTTTGGTCACCCCCATGTAACTTATAGGGCAGAAACAGCACACTTTTCAAAAGGTGTTTTTCAGCCCGAAATAAACGCGTTTTCTCAGCCCTTGGAATCACAGTGTAACTGCCTGGCTCACAAGAGCCCACTGAGTCAGCCCTTAACCCCAGTGTGCAGAAGTTGTCAAAACGTGTTTTTCAGCAGAAATAAACACGTTTTGGCAACTTTGGTCACCCCCATGTAACTTATAGGGCAGAAACAGCACACTTTTCAAAACGTGTTTTTCAGCCGGAAATAAACGCGTTTTCTCAGCCCTTTGAATCACAGTGTAACTGCCTGGCTCAGAAGAGCCCACTGAATCAGCCCTTAACCCCAGTGTGCAGAAGTTGTCAAAACGTGTTTTTCAGCAGAAATAAACACGTTTTGGCAACTTTGGTCACCGCCATGTAACTTATAGGGCAGAAACAGCACACTTTTCAAAACGTGTTTTTCAGCCCGAAATTAACGCGTTTTCTCAGCCCTTGGAATCCCAGTGTAACTGCCTGGCTCAGAAGAGCCCACTGAGTCAGCCCATAACTCCAGTGTGCAGAAGATGTCAAAACGTGTTTTTCAGCAGAAATAAACACATTTTGGCAACTTTGGTCGCACCCATGTAACTTATAGGGCAGGAACAGTACACTTTTCAAAACGTGTTTTTCAGCCCGAAATAAACGCGTTTTCTCAGCCCTTGGAATCCCAGTGTAACTGCCTGGCTCAGAAGAGCCCACTGAGTCAGCCCATAACTCCAGTGTGCAGAAGTTGTCAAAACGTGTTTTTCAGCAGAAATAAACACATTTTGGCAACTTTGGTCACACCCATGTAACTTATAGGGCAGGAACAGCACACTTTTGGAAAGTGTTTTTCAGCCCGAAATAAACGCGTTTTCTCAGCCCTTGGAATCGCAGTGTAACTGCCTGGCTCAGAAGAGCCCACTGAGTCAGCCCTTAACCCCAATGTGCAGAAGTTGTCAAAACGTATTTTTCAGTAGAAATAAACACGTTTTGGCAACTTTGGACACCCACATGTAACTTATAGGGCAGGAACAGCACACTTTTTAAAAAGTGTTTTTCAGCCTGAAATAAACGCGTTTTCTCAGCCCTTGTAATCGCAGTGTAACTGCGTGGCTCAGAAGAGCCCACTGAGTCAGCCCTGAACCCCAGTGTGCAGAAGTTGTCAAAACGTGTTTTTCAGCAGAAATAAACACGTTTTGGCAACTTTGGTCACCCCCATGTAAATTATAGGGCAAGGACAGCACACTTTTCAAAACGTGTTTTTCAGCCGAAATAAACGCGTTTTTTCAAACTTTGGAATCCCAATGTAATTGCTGGGCTCAGAAGAGCACACTGAGTCAGCTCTTAACCCCAGTGTGCAGAAGTTGTCAAAACGTGATTTTCAGCAGAAATAAACACGTTTTGGCAACTTTGGTCACCCCCATGTAAATTATAGGGCAGGAACAGCACACTTTTCAAAACGTGTTTTTCAGCCCGAAATAAACGCGTTTTCTCAACCCTTGGAATCCCAGTGTAACTGCCTGGCTCAGAAGAGCCCACTGAGTCAGCCCTTAACCCCAGTGTGCAGAAGTTGTCAAAACGTGTTTTTAGCAGAAATAAACACGTTTTGGCATCTTTGGTCACCCCCATGTAACTTATAGGGCAGGAACAGCACACTTTTCAAAACGTGTTTTTCAGCCCGAATTAAACGCGTTTTCTCAGCCCTTGGAATCACAGTGTAACTGCCTGGCTCAGAAGAGCCCACTGAGTCAGCCCTTAACCCCAGTGTGCAGAAGTTGTCAAAACGTGTTTTTCAGCAGAAATAAACACGTTTTGGCAACTTTGGTCACCCCCATGTAACTTATAGGGGAGAAACAGCACACTTTTCAAAACGTGTTTTTCAGCCCGAAATAAACGCTTTTTCTCAGATCTTGGAATCCCAGTGTAACTGCCTGGCTCAGAAGAGCCCACTGAGTCAGCCCTTAACCCCAGTGTGCAGAAGTTGTCAAAACGTGTTTTTCAGCAGAAATTAACACGTTTTGGCAACTTTGGTCACCCCCATGTAACCTATAGGGCAGAAACAGCACACTTTTCAAAACGTGTTTTTCAGCCCGAAATAAACGCGTGTTCTCTGCCCTTGGAATCCCAGTGTAACTGCTTGGCTCAGAAGAGCCCACTGAGTCAGCCCTTAACCCCAGTGTGTAGAAGTTGTCAAAACGTGTTTTTCAGCAGAAATAAACACGTTTTAGCAACTTTGGTCACCCTCATGTAACTTATAGGGCAGAAACAGCACACTTTTCAAAAAGTGTTTTTCAGCCCGAAATAAACGCGTTTTCTCAGCCCTTGGAATCAGAGTGTAACTGCCTGGCTCAGAAGAGCACACTGAGTCAGCCCTTAACCCCAATGTGCAGAAGTTGTCAAAACGTGTTTTTCAGCAGAAATAAACACGTTTTGGCAACTTTGGACACCCCCATGTAACGTATAGGGCAGAAACAGCACACTTTTCAAAACGTGTTTTTCAGCCCGAAATAAACGCGTTTTCTCAGCCCTTGGAATCACAGTGTAACTGCCTGGCTCAGAAGAGCCCACTGAATCAGCCCTTAACCCCAGTGTGCAGAAGTTGTCAAAACGTGTTTTTCAGCAGAAATAAACACGTTTTGGCAACTTTGGTCACCCCCATGTAACTTATAGGGCAGAAACAGCACACTTTTCAAAACGTGTTTTTCAGCCCGAAATAAACGCGTTTTCTTAGATCTTGGAATCCCAATGTAATTGCTGGGCTCAGAAGAGCACACTGAGTCAGCTCTTAACCCCAGTGTGCAGAAGTTGTCAAAACGTGATTTTCAGCAGAAATAAACACGTTTTGGCAACTTTGGTCACCCCCATGTAAATTATAGGGCAGGAACAGCACACTTTTCAAAACGTGTTTTTCAGCCCGAAATAAACGCGTTTTCTCAACCCTTGGAATCCCAGTGTAACTGCCTGGCTCAGAAGAGCCCACTGAGTCAGCCCTTAACCCCAGTGTGCAGAAGTTGTCAAAACGTGTTTTTCAGCAGAAATAAACACATTTTGGCAACTTTGGTCACACCCATGTAACTTATAGGGCAGGAACAGCACACTTTTCAAAACGTGTTTTTCAGCCCGAAATAAACGCGTGTTCTCAGCCCTTGGAATCACAGTGTAACTGCCTGGCTCAGAAGAGCCCACTGAGTCAGCCCTGAACCCCAGTGTGCAGAAGTTGTCAAAACGTGTTTTTCAGCAGAAATAAACACGTTTTGGCAACTTTGGTCACCCTCATGTAACTTATAGGGCAGAAACAGCACACTTTTCAAAACGTGTTTTTCAGCCCGAAATAAACGCGTGTTCTCAGCCCTTGGAATCACAGTGTAACTGCCTGGCTCAGAAGAGCCCACTGAGTCAGCCCTTAACCCCAGTGTGCAGAAGTTGTCAAAACGTGTTTTTCAGCAGAAATAAACACGTTTTGGCAACTTTGGTCACCCCCATGTAACTTATAGGGCAGAAACAGCTCACTTTTCAAAAGGTGTTTTTCAGCCCGAAATAAACGTGTTTTCTCAGCCCTTTTGAATCACAGTGTAACTGCCTGGCTCAGAAGAGCCAACTGAGTCAGCCCTTAACCCCACTGTGCAGAAGTTTTCAAAACGTGTTTTTCAGCAGAAATGAACACGTTTTGGCAACTTTGGTCACCCCCATGGAACTTATAGGGCAGAAACAGCACACTTTTCAAAACGTGTTTTTCAGCCCGAAATAAACGCGTTTTCTCAGATATTGGAATCCCAATGTAACTGCCTGGCTCAGAAGAGCCCACTGAGTCAGCCCTTAACCCCAGTGTGCAGAAGTTGTCAAAACGTGTTTTTCAGCAGAAATAAACACGTTTTGGCAACTTTGGTCACCCCCATGTAACTTATAGGGCAGAAACAGCACACTTTTCAAAACGTATTTTTCAGCCCGAAATAAACGCGTGTTCTCAGCCCTTGGAATCCCAGTGTAACTGCCTGGCTCAGAAGAGCCTACTGAGCCAGCCCATAACCCCAGTGTCCAGAAGTTGTCAAAACGTGTTTTTCAGCAGAAATAAACACGTTTTGGTAACTTTGGTCACCCCCATGTAACTTATAGGGCAGAAACAGCACACTTTTCAAAAGGTGTTTTTCAGCCCGAAATAAACGCGTTTTCTCAGCCCTTGGAATCACAGTGTAACTGCCTGGTTCAGAAGAGCCCACTGAGTCAGCCCTTAACCCCAGTGTGCAGAAGTTGTCAAAACGTGTTTTTCAGCAGAAATAAACACGTTTTGGCAACTTTGGTCACCCCCATGTAACTTATAGGGCAGAAACAGCACACTTTTCAAAACGTGTTTTTCAGCCCGAAATAAACGCGTTTTCTCAGCCCTTGGAATCACAGTGTAACTGTCTGGCTCAGAAGAGCCCACTGAGTCAGCACTTAACCCCAAAGTGCAGAAGTTGTCAAAACGTGTTTTTCAGCAGAAATAAACACGTTTTGGCAACCTTGGTCACCCCCATGTAACTTATAGGGCAGAAACAGCACACTTTTCAAAACGTGTTTTTCAGCCCGAAATAAACGCGTTTTCTCAGCCCTTGGAATCCCAGTGTAACTGCCTGGCTCAGAAGAGCCCACTGAGTCAGCCCTTAACCCCAGTGTGCAGAAGTTGTCAAAACGTGTTTTTCAGCTGAAATAAACATGTTTTGGCAACTTTGGTCACCCCCATGTAACTTATAGGGCAGAAACAGCACACTTTTCAAAACGTGTTTTTCAGCCCGAAACAAACGCGTGTTCTCAGCCCTTGGAATCCCAGTGTAACTGCCTGGCTCAGAAGAGCCCACTGAGTCAGCCCTGAACCCCAGTGTGCAGAAGTTGTCAAAACGT
Organism: Atractosteus spatula; assembly: GCF_055471065.1. Classification (NCBI taxonomy): domain Eukaryota; kingdom Metazoa; phylum Chordata; class Actinopteri; order Semionotiformes; family Lepisosteidae; genus Atractosteus; species Atractosteus spatula. The sequence goes on along the minus strand of NW_028296648.1, from coordinate 965,803 downwards.
GTTTTTCAGCAGAAATAAACACGTTTTGGCAACTTTGGTCACCCTCATGTAACTTATAGGGCAGAAACAGCACACTTTTCAAAACGTGTTTTTCAGCCCGAAATAAACGCGTGTTCTCAGCCCTTGGAATCACAGTGTAACTGCCTGGCTCAGAAGAGCCCACTGAGTCAGCCCTTAACCCCAGTGTGCAGAAGTTGTCAAAACGTGTTTTTCAGCAGAAATAAACACGTTTTGGCAACTTTGGTCACCCCCATGTAACTTATAGGGCAGAAACAGCTCACTTTTCAAAAGGTGTTTTTCAGCCCGAAATAAACGTGTTTTCTCAGCCCTTTTGAATCACAGTGTAACTGCCTGGCTCAGAAGAGCCAACTGAGTCAGCTCTTAACCCCACTGTGCAGAAGTTTTCAAAACGTGTTTTTCAGCAGAAATGAACACGTTTTGGCAACTTTGGTCACCCCCATGGAACTTATAGGGCAGAAACAGCACACTTTTCAAAACGTGTTTTTCAGCCCGAAATAAACGCGTTTTCTCAGATCTTGGAATCCCAGTGTAACTGCCTGGCTCAGAAGAGCCCACTGAGTCAGCCCTTAACCCCAGTGTGCAGAAGTTGTCAAAACGTGTTTTTCAGCAGAAATTAACACGTTTTGGCAACTTTGGTCACCCCCATGTAACCTATAGGGCAGAAACAGCACACTTTTCAAAACGTGTTTTTCAGCCCGAAATAAACGCGTGTTCTCTGCCCTTGGAATCCCAGTGTAACTGCTTGGCTCAGAAGAGCCCACTGAGTCAGCCCTTAACCCCAGTGTGTAGAAGTTGTCAAAACGTGTTTTTCAGCAGAAATAAACACGTTTTAGCAACTTTGGTCACCCTCATGTAACTTATAGGGCAGAAACAGCACACTTTTCAAAACGTGTTTTTCAGCCCGAAATAAACGCGTTTTCTCAGCCCTTGGAATCAGAGTGTAACTGCCTGGCTCAGAAGAGCACACTGAGTCAGCCCTTAACCCCAATGTGCAGAAGTTGTCAAAACGTGTTTTTCAGCAGAAATAAACACGTTTTGGCAACTTTGGACACCCCCATGTAACTTATAGGGCAGAAACAGCACACTTTTCAAAACGTGTTTTTCAGCCCGAAATAAACGCGTTTTCTCAGCCCTTGGAATCACAGTGTAACTGCCTGGCTCAGAAGAGCCCACTGAATCAGCCCTTAACCCCAGTGTGCAGAAGTTGTCAAAACGTGTTTTTCAGCAGAAATAAACACGTTTTGGCAACTTTGGTCACCCCCATGTAACTTATAGGGCAGAAACAGCACACTTTTCAAAACGTGTTTTTCAGCCCGAAATAAACGCGTTTTCTTAGATCTTGGAATCCCAATGTAATTGCTGGGCTCAGAAGAGCACACTGAGTCAGCTCTTAACCCCAGTGTGCAGAAGTTGTCAAAACGTGATTTTCAGCAGAAATAAACACGTTTTGGCAACTTTGGTCACCCCCATGTAAATTATAGGGCAGGAACAGCACACTTTTCAAAACGTGTTTTTCAGCCCGAAATAAACGCGTTTTCTCAACCCTTGGAATCCCAGTGTAACTGCCTGGCTCAGAAGAGCCCACTGAGTCAGCCCTTAACCCCAGTGTGCAGAAGTTGTCAAAACGTGTTTTTCAGCAGAAATAAACACATTTTGGCAACTTTGGTCACACCCATGTAACTTATAGGGCAGGAACAGCACACTTTTCAAAACGTGTTTTTCAGCCCGAAATAAACGCGTGTTCTCAGCCCTTGGAATCACAGTGTAACTGCCTGGCTCAGAAGAGCCCACTGAGTCAGCCCTGAACCCCAGTGTGCAGAAGTTGTCAAAACGTGTTTTTCAGCAGAAATAAACACGTTTTGGCAACTTTGGTCACCCTCATGTAACTTATAGGGCAGAAACAGCACACTTTTCAAAACGTGTTTTTCAGCCCGAAATAAACGCGTGTTCTCAGCCCTTGGAATCACAGTGTAACTGCCTGGCTCAGAAGAGCCCACTGAGTCAGCCCTTAACCCCAGTGTGCAGAAGTTGTCAAAACGTGTTTTTCAGCAGAAATAAACACGTTTTGGCAACTTTGGTCACCCCCATGTAACTTATAGGGCAGAAACAGCTCACTTTTCAAAAGGTGTTTTTCAGCCCGAAATAAACGTGTTTTCTCAGCCCTTTTGAATCACAGTGTAACTGCCTGGCTCAGAAGAGCCAACTGAGTCAGCCCTTAACCCCACTGTGCAGAAGTTTTCAAAACGTGTTTTTCAGCAGAAATGAACACGTTTTGGCAACTTTGGTCACCCCCATGGAACTTATAGGGCAGAAACAGCACACTTTTCAAAACGTGTTTTTCAGCCCGAAATAAACGCGTTTTCTCAGATATTGGAATCCCAATGTAACTGCCTGGCTCAGAAGAGCCCACTGAGTCAGCCCTTAACCCCAGTGTGCAGAAGTTGTCAAAACGTGTTTTTCAGCAGAAATAAACACGTTTTGGCAACTTTGGTCACCCCCATGTAACTTATAGGGCAGAAACAGCACACTTTTCAAAACGTATTTTTCAGCCCGAAATAAACGCGTGTTCTCAGCCCTTGGAATCCCAGTGTAACTGCCTGGCTCAGAAGAGCCTACTGAGCCAGCCCATAACCCCAGTGTCCAGAAGTTGTCAAAACGTGTTTTTCAGCAGAAATAAACACGTTTTGGTAACTTTGGTCACCCCCATGTAACTTATAGGGCAGAAACAGCACACTTTTCAAAAGGTGTTTTTCAGCCCGAAATAAACGCGTTTTCTCAGCCCTTGGAATCACAGTGTAACTGCCTGGTTCAGAAGAGCCCACTGAGTCAGCCCTTAACCCCAGTGTGCAGAAGTTGTCAAAACGTGTTTTTCAGCAGAAATAAACACGTTTTGGCAAATTTGGTCACCCCCATGTAACTTATAGGGCAGAAACAGCACACTTTTCAAAACGTGTTTTTCAGCCCGAAATAAACGCGTTTTCTCAGCCCTTGGAATCACAGTGTAACTGTCTGGCTCAGAAGAGCCCACTGAGTCAGCACTTAACCCCAAAGTGCAGAAGTTGTCAAAACGTGTTTTTCAGCAGAAATAAACACGTTTTGGCAACCTTGGTCACCCCCATGTAACTTATAGGGCAGAAACAGCACACTTTTCAAAACGTGTTTTTCAGCCCGAAATAAACGCGTTTTCTCAGCCCTTGGAATCCCAGTGTAACTGCCTGGCTCAGAAGAGCCCACTGAGTCAGCCCTTAACCCCAGTGTGCAGAAGTTGTCAAAACGTGTTTTTCAGCTGAAATAAACATGTTTTGGCAACTTTGGTCACCCCCATGTAACTTATAGGGCAGAAACAGTACACTTTTCAAAACGTGTTTTTCAGCCCGAAACAAACGCGTGTTCTCAGCCCTTGGAATCCCAGTGTAACTGCCTGGCTCAGAAGAGCCCACTGAGTCAGCCCTGAACCCCAGTGTGCAGAAGTTGTCAAAACGTGTTTTTCAGCAGAAATAAACACGTTTTGGCAACTTTGGTCACCCTCATGTAACTTATAGGGCAGAAACAGCACACTTTTCAAAACGTGTTTTTCAGCCCGAAATAAACGCGTGTTCTCAGCCCTTGGAATCACAGTGTAACTGCCTGGCTCAGAAGAGCCCACTGAGTCAGCCCTTAACCCCAGTGTGCAGAAGTTGTCAAAACGTGTTTTTCAGCAGAAATAAACACGTTTTGGCAACTTTGGTCACCCCCATGTAACTTATAGGGCAGAAACAGCTCACTTTTCAAAAGGTGTTTTTCAGCCCGAAATAAACGTGTTTTCTCAGCCCTTTTGAATCACAGTGTAACTGCCTGGCTCAGAAGAGCCAACTGAGTCAGCTCTTAACCCCACTGTGCAGAAGTTTTCAAAACGTGTTTTTCAGCAGAAATGAACACGTTTTGGCAACTTTGGTCACCCCCATGGAACTTATAGGGCAGAAACAGCACACTTTTCAAAACGTGTTTTTCAGCCCGAAATAAACGCGTTTTCTCAGATATTGGAATCCCAATGTAACTGCCTGGCTCAGAAGAGCCCACTGAGTCAGCCCTTAACCCCAGTGTGCAGAAGTTGTCAAAACGTGTTTTTCAGCAGAAATAAACACGTTTTGGCAACTTTGGTCACCCCCATGTAACTTATAGGGCAGAAACAGCACACTTTTCAAAACGTATTTTTCAGCCCGAAATAAACGCGTGTTCTCAGCCCTTGGAATCCCAGTGTAACTGCCTGGCTCAGAAGAGCCTACTGAGCCAGCCCATAACCCCAGTGTCCAGAAGTTGTCAAAACGTGTTTTTCAGCAGAAATAAACACGTTTTGGTAACTTTGGTCACCCCCATGTAACTTATAGGGCAGAAACAGCACACTTTTCAAAAGGTGTTTTTCAGCCCGAAATAAACGCGTTTTCTCAGCCCTTGGAATCACAGTGTAACTGCCTGGCTCAGAAGAGCCCACTGAGTCAGCCCTTAACCCCAGTGTGCAGAAGTTGTCAAAACGTGTTTTTCAGCAGAAATAAACATGTTTTGGCAACTTTGGTCACCCCCATGTAACTTATAGGGCAGAAACAGCACACTTTTCAAAACGTGTTTTTCAGCCCGAAATAAACGCGTTTTCTCAGCCCTTGGAATCACAGTGTAACTGCCTGGTTCAGAAGAGCCCACTGAGTCATCCCTTAACCCCAGTGTGCAGAAGTTGTCAAAACGTGTTTTTCAGCAGAAATAAACACGTTTTGGCAACTTTGGTCACCCCCATGTAACTTATAGGGCAGAAACAGCACACTTTTCAAAACGTGTTTTTCAGCCCGAAATAAATGCGTTTTCTCAGCCCTTGGAATCACACTGTAACTGTCTGGCTCAGAAGAGCCCACTGAGTCAGCCCTTAACCCCAGTGTGCAGAAGTTGTCAAAACGTGTTTTTCAGCAGAAATAAACACGTTTTGGCAACTTTGGTCACCCCCATGTAACTTATAGGGCAGAAACAGCACACTTTTCAAAAGGTGTTTTTCAGCCCGAAATAAACGCGTTTTCTCAGCCCTTGGAATCACAGTGTAACTGCCTGGTTCAGAAGAGCCCACTGAGTCAGCCCTTAACCCCAGTGTGCAGAAGTTGTCAAAACGTGTTTTTCAGCAGAAATAAACACGTTTTGGCAACTTTGGTCACCCCCATGTAACTTATAGGGCAGAAACAGCACACTTTTCAAAACGTGTTTTTCAGCCCGAAATAAACGCGTTTTCTCAGCCCTTGGAATCACAGTGTAACTGTCTGGCTCAGAAGAGCCCACTGAGTCAGCACTTAACCCCAAAGTGCAGAAGTTGTCAAAACGTGTTTTTCAGCAGAAATAAACACGTTTTGGCAACCTTGGTCACCCCCATGTAACTTATAGGGCAGAAACAGCACACTTTTCAAAACGTGTTTTTCAGCCCGAAATAAACGCGTTTTCTCAGCCCTTGGAATCCCAGTGTAACTGCCTGGCTCAGAAGAGCCCACTGAGTCAGCCCTTAACCCCAGTGTGCAGAAGTTGTCAAAACGTGTTTTTCAGCTGAAATAAACATGTTTTGGCAACTTTGGTCACCCCCATGTAACTTATAGGGCAGAAACAGCACACTTTTCAAAACGTGTTTTTCAGCCCGAAACAAACGCGTGTTCTCAGCCCTTGGAATCCCAGTGTAACTGCCTGGCTCAGAAGAGCCCACTGAGTCAACCCTTAACCCCAGTGTGCAGAAGTTGTCAAAACGTGTTTTTCAGCAGAAATAAACACGTTTTGGCAACTTTGGTCACCCCCATGTAACTTATAGGGCAGAAACAGCACACTTTTCAAAACGTGTTTTTCAGCCCGAAATAAACGCGTTTTCTCAGCCCTTGGAATCCCAGTGTAACTGCCTGGCTCAGAAGAGCCCACTGAGTCAGCCCTTAACCCCAGTGTGCAGAAGTTGTCAAAACGTGTTTTTCAGCAGAAATAAACACGTTTTGGCAACTTTGGTCACCCCCATGTAACTTATAGGGCAGAAACAGCACACTTTTCAAAACGTGTTTTTCAGCCCGAAATAAACGCGTTTTCTCAGCCCTTGGAATCACAGTGTAACTGCCTGGCTCAGAAGAGCCCACTGAGTCAGCCCTTAACCCCAGTGTGCAGACGTTTTCAAAACGTGTTTTTCAGCAGAAATAAACACGTTTTGGCAACTTTGGTCACCCCCATGTAACTTATAGGGCAGAAACAGCAAACTTTTCAAAACGTGTTTTTCAGCCCGAAATAAACGCGTTTTCTCAGCCCTTGGAATCACAGTGTAACTGCCTGGCTCAGAAGAGCCCACTGAGTCAGCCCTTAACCCCAGTGTGCAGAAGTTGTCAAAACGTGTTTTTCAGCAGAAATAAACACGTTTTGGCAACTTTGGTCACCCCCATGTAACTTATAGGGCAGAAACAGCACACTTTTCAAAACGTGTTTTTAAGCCCGAAATAAACGCGTTTTCTCAGCCCTTGGAATCCCAGTGTAACTGCCTGGCTCAGAAGAGCCCACTGAATCAGCCCTTAACCCCAGTGTGCAGAAGTTGTCAAAACGTGTTTTTCAGCAGAAATAAACACGTTTTGGCAACTTTGGTCACCCCCATGTAACTTATAGGGCAGAAACAGCACACTTTTCAAAACGTGTTTTTCAGCCCGAAATAAACGCGTTTTCTCAGATCTTGGAATCCCAGTGTAACTGCCTGGCTCAGAAGAGCCCACTGAGTCAGCCCTTAACCCCAGTGTGCAGAAGTTTTCAAAACGTGTTTTTCAGCAGAAATAAACACGTTTTGGCAACTGGTCTCCCCCATGTAACTTATAGGGCAGAAACAGCACACTTTTCAAAACGTGTTTTTCAGCCCGAAATAAACGCGTTTTCTCAGCCCTTGGAATCCCAGTGTAACTGCCTGGCTCAGAAGAGCCCACTGAGTCAGCCCTTAACCCCAGTGTGCAGAAGTTGTCAAAACGTGTTTTTCAGCAGAAATAAACACGTTTTGGCAACTTTGGTCACCCCCATGTAACTTATAGGGCAGAAACAGCACACTTTTCAAAACGTGTTTTTCAGCCCGAAATAAACGCGTTTTCTCAGCCCTTGGAATCACAGTGTAACTGCCTGGCTCAGAAGAGCCCACTGAGTCAGCCCTTAACCCCAGTGTGCAGAAGTTGTCAAAACTTGTTTTTCAGCAGAAATAAACACGTTTTGGCAACTTTGGTCACCCCCATGTAACTTATAGGGCAGAAACAGCTCACTTTTCAAAAGGTGTTTTTCAGCCCGAAATAAACGCGTTTTCTCAGCCCTTTTGAATCACAGTGTAACTGCCTGGCTCAGAAGAGCCCACTGAATCAGCCCTTAACCCCAGTGTGCAGAAGTTGTCAAAACGTGTTTTTCAGCAGAAATAAACACGTTTTGGCAACTTTGGTCACCCCCATGTAACTTATAGGGCAGAAACAGTACACTTTACAAAAGGTGTTTTTCAGCCCGAAATAAACGCGTTTTCTCAGATCTTGGAATCCCAGTGTAACTGCCTGGCTCAGAAGTGCCAACTGAGTCAGCCCTGAACCCCAGTGTGCAGAAGTTTTCAAAACGTGTTTTTCAGCAGAAATAAACACGTTTTGGCAACTTTGGTCACCCCCATGTAACTTATAGGGCAGAAACAGCACACTTTTCAAAACGTGTTTTTCAGCCCGAAATAAACGCGTTTTCTCAGCCCTTGGAATCACAGTGTAACTGCCTGGCTCAGAAGAGCCCACTGAGTCAGCCCTTAACCCCAGTGTGCAGAAGTTGTCAAAACGTGTTTTTCAGCAGAAATAAACACGTTTTGGCAACTTTGGTCACCCCCATGTAACTTATAGGGCAGAAACAGCACACTTTTCAAAACGTGTTTTTCAGCCCGAAATAAACGCGTTTTCTCAGATCTTGGAATCCCAGTGTAACTGCCTGGCTCAGAAGAGCCCACTGAGTCAGCCCTTAACCCCAGTGTGCAGAAGTTTTCAAAACGTGTTTTTCAGCAGAAATAAACACGTTTTGGCAACTGGTCACCCCAATGTAACTTATAGGGCAGAAACAGCACACTTTTCAAAACGTGTTTTTCAGCCCGAAATAAACGCGTGTTCTCAGCCCTTGGAATCCCAGTGTAACTGCCTGGCTCAGAAGAGCCCACTGAGTCAGCCCTTAACCCCAGTGTGCAGAAGTTGTCAAAACGTGTTGTAGCGGCGAGGCTTAATAATAAGGCAGAATTAAGTGTTTCTGAGCTTCCCAAATGAGGCCCCATTTCTCTGTTCATCTCTGTGGTGCAGCCACAGAGAGACCATTAGGGTGATTTAAGGTTTCCTAGGACAGCTCCCAAAGGGGGTTGCACTTAGCTAAGCCTGGCTATCATGATCAATGGTCATCCATTGGCGCCTATCTGTCTAGGGAGTGCCAGTTGGACATCTGGACTGCATTACTAAGTGTCAGGACTAAGTGACTCATATCTCACCTTGATCAACCAATCAGGGACTGGTAGGGCTGAGTAACCCACGTGGGACTCTGATGCCCATGGAACTTTCAGCCAATCAACAAGCTGAAGTTCCTCCAGGTAAAAACAGGCAACACAGGCCTGGAGATTGAGATTCAACAAGATTCAGATTCAACAAGATTCAGATTCGGGAGATTCAGTAAGATTCTGGAGAGGATTCTGTGGACTGTTCTAAAGGGAATTCAAAGGAGAATTCCAGGGCAGGACGGCCCAGGAGCAGAAGGCTCCCAAGGGCAGGACATTCTCGCAGCGCGCCTCCTGACCATCCCGAGACTCAGCCCGGACAACCACGGAACGGCCAGTGTGTCCGAGTGCCAGAACTTTCCTTTGTTCTAAGAGTCTAGAGTGGAGGTTGCCAGAGAGTAACCAGCAGCAGGCCTCGTGGACAGGTCAGAACTGTGGACAGCTGAATCACTATTCAGAACTAGCTCTTCATCAGGAACGAACCGGTCCTCTTCCTGACTTGCTGGGATCCACAGTCATCTTTTCTCCTGTGCACAAACTTTGCTAGTTAAAGCCAACACTAACTAGCCGGTCAGTGAGCATCAGCAGCGCACCGTCGCAAGCCGCACAGCACAGCCTGGCACGGAGCCAGGGAGCGCGGATTGGACAGCAACAAGCCTGCAGCTGATTGTTTGTGCCTGCAGGAGATCTGAATCCCCAGAAATTGGATGAGTATTCAACTTCAATGCATTACAGCTCGAGAATTCAATTGTTATCCCAACCAGTTGATATCAATTTAATTCCTAAGAGTTATGTACTTGTTTTGAGTATCTAATGTAGAAGTTGTAACCAAGTTCACTTTACGAAACGGTCTTAATGAATGATATACTGAACGTATGTCCTCTTGATGTGTAACACTTCGTAACTGATTGAATATATACCTTTTGTATTCTGATAACCCTCTCGATAAGATCTGTTAGGTTTACATGCATATTCTATGTATTAATAAATGTATCCTCGTGTATTAGTACCTGTGTGTGCGCGTTGTTTGAGTTATGTCGCGTGGTTGGATTCTAAAGCCATCAAAAGAATCAACTTTGTGATTTACTGCTACAATTGATAATTGTCTCAGTAAATGCCCAAACCCTACAGAACTGGTGCCTTCAGAGAGCCACTATGATTACATATTTGGCGTCCCTGAACGGCTATGAAAGGCTACATTTATGGCGTCCCTGGACCGGCGTGGCAAGACTGAAATGAATCAACCAAGCGGAATAATTCATATAAAACGCCGCGGGTTTCATACACGACAATACAGTGTGCTGAAAGCCGAAAGGAAAAAAGTTCCCCTTGCTCTTTAAGCAGTGCTTGATTGTTTTGTGATCTTTTGCAATCTACCGGGTTGATTGCATACTTGATCTTGTGGTTTTCTGTGGTAAAACTGTGATTTCGTGCTTAAAAGTAATACTCTTTAAGTTTAACGATGGTTGCTAAAAGGTCTGAATTCGAGTCGCTATTAAGCACTCTCTCTAGCAGCGACAAGTCTGACCACGATCTCTTCCATATCTCCGTCAGCGGAGAAGCTAGAAGAATAAATCTCCATTCTCTGAGAGAGCTAGCGAAGGACATAGAGAGATTTGACCCCGCAGTGTCAGAGAATAATATCGAGAGTTATATTCAAGACCTCAGGTATAACCTGCAGTTCCTGCCAAACGCCACAGAACAGGAGAAAGTGTTTCTGGTCAGGAAAACTACCAGCAGAGCTGTACATGAGTGGATGGCTAGGCAGATGAAAGAAGTCTGTAATGACTTTGAGCAGCTATGTCATGCACTTATCGAAGAATACAGTGCGTTTATTGACCCGACTGCTGCGATAGCCGCCGCTCTTAACATTAAGCACGAGAGAGCAGAGTCCCCTCGCGAATATTACGAGAGACTTAGACGAACTTATTTTGCAGGGCGAAATTATGAGGGTTGCGAAGAGAACACACATTTCAAGGGTTTATTCATTGCGAATCTCCACCCGTCAGTCAGAAAGATGATCTTAATGCATACAGATGCACAGACCATGAAAATGACTGATATTAAGAGATTCGCGCAGAAAGCCTGGGAGTATGATGTCCAAAGTCGCTCTGAGCAAAAAGCTGCTAAAGCGACTGTGTTCGCCGTCAGAGCCAGCAGGGTTAATTCCCCCCTGCTCGAAGGAGCACAGGCTCCTGAGCTGGCTAAGCCCCGTTCCAAAGCACTCACACAGGACCGCACCCAGCGTCCTAAGTGCCATGAGAACACCGGGGAAGGGAAAGGGCTAGAAAAGGCTGAACAAAAGGATTCAGTAGCCGCCCGCCTGGCCAGGCTTGAACAAGCTTTATTAGGACAGGGACAACCGCTCCCCAAGGCTGCCGGAAGCGTGAATGAGCTGATACTCTCCACTGGAGGAGGCGGAGACCCGCCCCCTCCCACTCCCTCAGTCTATCTGATTGAGCGGAAGGGTTCCTGCCTGGATGAGGTCGGCCACTCCCAAGCGAGTGCTGACTCCACCCCTGAAGTCACAGAGCAGGCAGTAAAACAGAGAGGAAAAGCAGGAAGCTTTTACCTCAAGGCTGCCATGGGAGATGTCTTACCCAGTGAGACACTGATTGACACTGAGGTTGAAAGGTGTTTGATGTCACACGGCAAGCTCAAACGGGTTGAAAAAGAAAAGGGCATGCGACTCAGAGTGGAACCTTTGGTGGATCACCAGAAAGGCAAAGTGTGGAAACAGGTCAAGGCTCCTAAGCCTTCTGTACAGAAGGAAAGGGGGGCCAAGAGGCAGACTGTGCTCACACAGTGCCCACCGAACACAGAAGCCTATGCGGAGATTCCTTCTGTTCCCTCTGGACAAGAAATAAAAATATTATCTTGTTTCCCAGATATACAGGGAAGTCGTGCCCTGGCCAAGGTCACAACAGCCTCCATGCCACAGGAGCGGTGCTCCAAGCAGCCGCCTGATCCACCAGGTAAAGCACACCCCTTTTACATCCCTAAAGAGGAGCAGATCTCCCCACCTGGCGATGAAAAGGAGCTTTCCCTGTGCACCCTGGCACCCAAGAGGGGTCAGGAACACCACCCTGCAGTGGTGGAAGGGATCCAGATGGCAGGAGAGCAGGTTGGTGATGTAGCCCTCACCCTTAGCCCTGAGAGGTCCTCTATTAGTGAGGATCTGCTTGAGCAGCTGTCACAAGGCCACCGCCAGGTGCCCCTGGTGCAACATTCACAGGTTAGACAGGAGGTCCAGCTGGACGCTGAGACTACTGCGCTGTGGACACACCTGATCCCAGATGCCGATTCCCTCTGCTGTGACCCAGGGAACCTGCAGTCAGGTAACATTATTTCTCACAACTACCAGGTAGTGAGTGAGACTGACCTGATTGTTCCTGCCTCAACGGCAGGGTTGCCAACACACCCAGTCCCCCAGAAGGGACAGGGAATGAAAGCCGAGCCGGTTTTCTTACAGCCACCAGCTCAGTCTGTCAGTCTGAGTCTGACCAACAGTGGTTCAGCCAGACTGGAGCTGGATGGTCAAGTCACCCGCCTGCCAGTGCAGGACATCGCAAAGAGGGGTGTCAGAATCCCCGCCTGCACTGACATGGGCCTGGTGGGTGATAGCGAGTTCGAAGACAGTGAACTAGCTATCCCAGTGCTGGGGCAGCTCCCTGAACCCCTAGCGAGGGAAGGGGGGAGCGAGCAGGTGTCCTACACCCACGCCCAGCGAACGATTGTAAACATGCCGATAGAGGGATTCCTCAATCAGGAAGTGTGCAGGGTGGACCTGAACCGTGAGAATGGGGTAACAATCCCAGATCACTCAGGTGCTCCAGATGACCACTCAGCCGAGGTTCAGGCATGCTCCACCGCTGCACCGCCCCCTGCAGGGTTCCTAGAGCACAGGCATGAACAAATCGAAAAAGCAGATGCCCTGGAAAAGGAGGAGCAGCATCAGCAGCTGTGTCAGATCTCCCCAGATTTCCAGGATGTTGGTGCCCAAGATGCCACATGGCATACTGAGAAAGACACCATGTACACGCTGCGCCAGCTTAGAAAGGCAACAGTCACTCAGAAGGAGATGACTGGGGTCAGCCACCCGAAAAGACTTTTGGGAAGACTGATTGCTGCCGCCACTGTTGCACGTTTGCTTTTTCTGGTAGGTTTGTGTGCTGCTGGCACTCTCATCCTGACTGCCCCAAGAAGGCAGGTGTCAGAGAGGCCAGAGGGTAGTGACAGACTGTATCGACAGCAGCAAAAGTTGGAAAGCTTAGGGAAAATCCTACAGGCAACTTCCTATGCAACAGGGTTAAACCTTATTCCCCAACCAGTGGACATGATTGTTGGTGTTATACAGTGGGTTTATGCTTGTGTGCAACAGGCCAGAATGTTGACACAAGACCTGTCAAGGGAGTTTAGTGCCACTGTAGCCAGTCTAACCACGGCACAAATCCCAACCCACTTGATTCCACTCTTCTCAGTAGAGGAGTATGTGACATTAACCCCATCGCTCATAGCTCACCCAGAAGGCAATCCAAGATTGAATTCGGTTCCAAATCTTGAGATGGGTATGGCTACCAAAGCTATCCATTGGCTGTGTCTAAACGATTCACCAATGAAGGGTGTAAAGCTACTAATGGGCAGAGGGAGGTTAATGAACCCCATGAAGAGCAGGTGGGACGTAAATGGCTGGTCAACACACCACATTTAACTGACACTATGACTTGTGACAGGCATGATACAGCTACCGCAATGCAGCTACCTAATCAAACAGTTCCTGTAAGTTCCCGAGGAGGCCATAGTACAGCTTGAACTTAACACTGTACGGTCTGGAACCAGACAATATAAGACCAAACTTGAGGTCGTGGATGCCTTCAGGTGCCACACTATTGAATTGGATAGAAATCCAAGAAACAGTAAGCCCTGAAGAGGTACAGGTAGTTAGTTTGCTTTAATGGAACAAACCTCCAAACCACCCTAGCAGATACCCAACACAGGTGTTGTGGTTTATCGGGGGGCTGGGAACAGGAACTGGTGTTATTGTAACACTGCTGCCGGGTAGCTGGATCATGACTGACAGTGTACTCTGAATGATGTACTCTTACATCAAGATGTACTCCGGGTAGCATGAATGAGTCAAAGGTAGCATGCCAAAAGAAAGGAAGTGACTTCTCCCCAAATATCTACCACAGAGGTATCAGATATTGACAGTGAACTTCCTGATGTGTAATTCCTAGACTTAGATAATGTCTCCTACCGTGTTTATACATACTCCAGATGTTATTCATCCTGTTTGTATCCAATGCTGGTTCCGGTATGAATTCTCGAGGAGTAATGTAGACATTTAAGATTAATGTTCTAATGGCAAGGGACATCACTTAACTCTGTTTTGTTTTGAAGGCAACAACGCCTCAGGACCTCGTGACCTTCAAAAAGGGGGGATATGTAGCGGCGAGGCTTAATAATAAGGCAGAATTAAGTGTTTCTGAGCTTCCCAAATGAGGCCCCATTTCTCTGTTCATCTCTGTGGTGCAGCCACAGAGAGACCATTAGGGTGATTTAAGGTTTCCTAGGACAGCTCCCAAAGGGGGGTGCACTTAGCTAAGCCTGGCTATCATGATCAATGGTCATCCATTGGCGCCTATCTGTCTAGGGAGTGCCAGTTGGACATCTGGACTGCATTACTAAGTGTCAGGACTAAGTGACTCATATCTCACCTTGATCAACCAATCAGGGACTGGTAGGGCTGAGTAACCCACGTGGGACTCTGATGCCCATGGAACTTTCAGCCAATCAACAAGCTGAAGTTCCTCCAGGTAAAAACAGGCAACACAGGCCTGGAGATTGAGATTCAACAAGATTCAGATTCAACAAGATTCAGATTCGGGAGATTCAGTAAGATTCTGGAGAGGATTCTGTGGACTGTTCTAAAGGGAATTCAAAGGAGAATTCCAGGGCAGGACGGCCCAGGAGCAGAAGGCTCCCAAGGGCAGGACATTCTCGCAGCGCGCCTCCTGACCATCCCGAGACTCAGCCCGGACAACCACGGAACGGCCAGTGTGTCCGAGTGCCAGAACTTTCCTTTGTTCTAAGAGTCTAGAGTGGAGGTTGCCAGAGAGTAACCAGCAGCAGGCCTCGTGGACAGGTCAGAACTGTGGACAGCTGAATCACTATTCAGAACTAGCTCTTCATCAGGAACGAACCGGTCCTCTTCCTGACTTGCTGGGATCCACAGTCATCTTTTCTCCTGTGCACAAACTTTGCTAGTTAAAGCCAACACTAACTAGCCGGTCAGTGAGCATCAGCAGCGCACCGTCGCAAGCCGCACAGCACAGCCTGGCACGAAGCCAGGGAGCGCGGATTGGACAGCAACAAGCCTGCAGCTGATTGTTTGTGCCTGCAGGAGATCTGAATCCCCAGAAATTGGATGAGTATTCAACTTCAATGCATTACAGCTCGAGAATTCAATTGTTATCCCAACCAGTTGATATCAATTTAATTCCTAAGAGTTATGTACTTGTTTTGAGTATCTAATGTAGAAGTTGTAACCAAGTTCACTTTACGAAACGGTCTTAATGAATGATATACTGAACGTATGTCCTCTTGATGTGTAACACTTCGTAACTGATTGAATATATACCTTTTGTATTCTGATAACCCTCTCGATAAGATCTGTTAGGTTTACATGCATATTCTATGTATTAATAAATGTATCCTCGTGTATTAGTACCTGTGTGTGCGCGTTGTTTGAGTTATGTCGCGTGGTTGGATTCTAAAGCCATCAAAAGAATCAACTTTGTGATTTACTGCTACAATTGATAATTGTCTCAGTAAATGCCCAAACCCTACAGAACTGGTGCCTTCAGAGAGCCACTATGATTACATATTTGGCGTCCCTGAACGGCTATGAAAGGCTACAGTGTTTTTCAGCAGAAATAAACACGTTTTGGCAACTTTGGTCACCCCCATGTAACTTATAGGGCAGAAACAGCACACTTTTCAAAACGTGTTTTTCAGCCCGAAATAAACGCGTTTTCTCAGCCCTTGGAATCCCAGTGTAACTGCCTGGCTCAGAAGAGCCCACTGAGTCAGCCCTTAACCCCAGTGTGCAGAAGTTGTCAAAACGTGTTTTTCAGCAGAAATAAACACGTTTTGGCAACTTTGGTCACCCCCATGTAACTTATAGGGCAGAAACAGCTCACTTTTCAAAAGGTGTTTTTCAGCCCGAAATAAACGCGTTTTCTCAGCCCTTTTGAATCACAGTGTAACTGCCTGGCTCAGAAGAGCCCACTGAATCAGCCCTTAACCCCAGTGTGCAGAAGTTGTCAAAACGTGTTTTTCAGCAGAAATAAACACGTTTTGGCAACTTTGGTCACCCCCATGTAACTTATAGGGCAGAAACAGCACACTTTACAAAAGGTGTTTTTCAGCCCGAAATAAACGCGTTTTCTCAGATCTTGGAATCCCAGTGTAACTGCCTGGCTCAGAAGTGCCAACTGAGTCAGCCCTGAACCCCAGTGTGCAGATGTTTTCAAAACGTGTTTTTCAGCAGAAATAAACACGTTTTGGCAACTTTGGTCACCCCCATGTAACTTATAGGGCAGAAACAGCACACTTTTCAAAACGTGTTTTTCAGCCCGAAATAAACGCGTTTTCTCAGCCCTTAGAATCACAGTGTAACTGCCTGGCTCAGAAGAGCCCACTGAGTCAGCCCTTAACCCCAGTGTGCAGAAGTTGTCAAAACGTGTTTTTCAGCAGAAATGAACACGTTTTGGCAACTTTGGTCACCCCCATGGAACTTATAGGGCAGAAACAGCACACTTTTCAAAACGTGTTTTTCAGCCCGAAATAAACGCGTTTTCTCAGATCTTGGAATCTTAATGTAACTGCCTGGCTCAGAAGAGCCCACTGAGTCAGCCCTTAACCCCAGTGTGCAGAAGTTGTCAAAACGTGTTTTTCAGCAGAAATAAACACGTTTTGGCAACTTTGGTCACCCCCATGTAACTTATAGGGCAGAAACAGCACACTTTTCAAAACGTATTTTTCAGCCCGAAATAAACGCGTGTTCTCATCCCTTGGAATCCCAGTGTAACTGCCTGGCTCAGAAGAGCCTACTGAGTCAGCCCATAACCCCAGTGTCCAGAAGTTGTCAAAACGTGTTTTTCAGCAGAAATAAACACGTTTTGGCAACTTTGGTCACCCCCATGTAACTTATAGGGCAGAAACAGCACACTTTTCAAAACGTGTTTTTCAGCCCGAAATAAACGCGTTTTCTCAGCCCTTGGAATCACAGTGTAACTGCCTGGCTCAGAAGAGCCCACTGAGTCAGCCCTTATCCCCAGTGTGCAGAAGTTGTCAAAACGTGTTTTTCAGCAGAAATAAACACGTTTTGGCAACTTTGGTCACCCCCATGTAACTTATAGGGCAGAAACAGCACACTTTTCAAAACGTGTTTTTAAGCCCGAAATAAACGCGTTTTCTCAGCCCTTGGAATCACAGTGTAACTGCCTGGCTCAGAAGAGCCCACTGAGCCAGCCCTTAACCCCAGTGTGCAGAAGTTGTCAAAACGTGTTTTTCAGCAGAAATAAACACGTTTTGGCAACTTTGGTCACCCCCATGTAACTTATAGGGCAGAAACAGCACACTTTTCAAAAGGTGTTTTTCAGCCCGAAATAAACGCGTTTTCTCAGCCCTTGGAATCACAGTGTAACTGCCTGGTTCAGAAGAGCCCACTGAGTCAGCCCTTAACCCCAGTGTGCAGAAGTTGTCTAAACGTGTTTTTCAGCAGAAATAAACACGTTTTGGCAACTTTGGTCACCCCCATGTAACTTATAGGGCAGAAACAGCACACTTTTCAAAACGTGTTTTTCAGCCCGAAATAAACGCGTTTTCTCAGCCCTTGGAATCCCAGTGTAACTGCCTGGCTCAGAAGAGCCCACTGAGTCAGCACTTAACCCCAGTGTGCAGAAGTTGTCAAAACGTGTTTTTCAGCAGAAATAAACACGTTTTGGCAACTTTGGTCACCCCCATGTAACTTATAGGGCAGAAACAGCACACTTTTCAAAAGGTGTTTTTCAGCCCGAAATAAACGCGTGTTCTCAGCCCTTGGAATCCCAGTGTAACTGCCTGGCTCAGAAGAGCCTACTGAGTCAGCCCATAACCCCAGTGTCCAGAAGTTGTCAAAACGTGTTTTTCAGCAGAAATAAACACGTTTTGACAACTTTGGTCACCCCCATGTAACTTATAGGGCAGAAACAGCTCACTTTTAAAAAGATGTTTTTCAGCCCGAAATAAACGTGTTTTCTCAGCCCTTTTGAATCACAGTGTAACTGCCTGGCTCAGAAGAGCCAACTGAGTCAGCCCTTAACCCCAGTGTGCAGAAGTTTTCAAAACGTGTTTTTCAGCAGAAATGAACACGTTTTGGCAACTTTGGTCACCCCCATGGAACTTATAGGGCAGAAACAGCACACTTTTCAAAACGTGTTTTTCAGCCCGAAATAAACGCGTTTTCTCAGATCTTGGAATCCCAATGTAACTGCCTGGCTCAGAAGAGCCCACTGAGTCAGCCCTTAACCCCAGTGTGCAGAAGTTGTCAAAACGTGTTTTTCAGCAGAAATAAACACGTTTTGGCAACTTTGGTCACCCCCATGTAACTTATAGGGCAGAAACAGCACACTTTTCAAAACGTATTTTTCAGCCCGAAATAAACGCGTTTTCTCAGCCCTTGGAATCCCAGTGTAACTGCCTGGCTCAGAAGAGCCTACTGAGTCAGCCCATAACCCCAGTGTCCAGAAGTTGTCAAAACGTGTTTTTCAGCAGAAATAAACACGTTTTGGCAACTTTGGTCACCCCCATGTAACTTATAGGGCAGAAACAGCACACTTTTCAAAACGTGTTTTTCAGCCCGAAATAAACGCGTTTTCTCAGCCCTTGGAATCACAGTGTAACTGCCTGGCTCAGAAGAGCCCACTGAGTCAGCCCTTAACCCCAGTGTGCAGAAGTTGTCAAAACGTGTTTTTCAGCAGAAATAAACACGTTTTGGCAACTTTGGTCACCCCCATGTAACTTATAGGGCAGAAACAGCACACTTTTCAAAACGTGTTTTTCAGCCCGAAATAAACGCGTTTTCTCAGCCCTTGGAATCACAGTGTAACTGCCTGGTTCAGAAGAGCCCACTGAGTCATCCCTTAACGCCAGTGTGCAGAAGTTGTCAAAACGTGTTTTTCAGCAGAAATAAACACGTTTTGGCAACTTTGGTCACCCCCATGTAACTTATAGGGCAGAAACAGCACACTTTTCAAAACGTGTTTTTCAGCCCGAAATAAATGCGTTTTCTCAGCCCTTGGAATCACACTGTAACTGTCTGGCTCAGAAGAGCCCACTGAGTCAGCCCTTAACCCCAGTGTGCAGAAGTTGTCAAAACGTGTTTTTCAGCAGAAATAAACACGTTTTGGCAACTTTGGTCACCCCCATGTAACTTATAGGGCAGAAACAGCACACTTTTCAAAACGTGTTTTTCAGCCCGAAATAAACGCGTTTTCTCAGCCCTTGGAATCCCAGTGTAACTGCCTGGCTCAGAAGAGCCCACTGAGTCAGCACTTAACCCCAGTGTGCAGAAGTTGTCAAAACGTGTTTTTCAGCAGAAATAAACACGTTTTGGCAACTTTGGTCACCCCCATGTAACTTATAGGGCAGAAACAGCACACTTTTCAAAACGTGTTTTTCAGCCCGAAATAAACGCGTTTTCTCAGCCCTTGGAATCCCAGTGTAACTGCCTGGCTCAGAAGAGCCCACTGAGTCAGCCCTTAACCCCAGTGTGCAGAAGTTGTCAAAACGTGTTTTTCAGCAGAAATAAACACGTTTTGGCAACTTTGGTCACCCCCATGTAACTTATAGGGCAGAAACAGCACACTTTTCAAAACGTGTTTTTCAGCCCGAAATAAATGCGTTTTCTCAGCCCTTGGAATCACACTGTAACTGTCTGGCTCAGAAGAGCCCACTGAGTCAGCCCTTAACCCCAGTGTGCAGAAGTTGTCAAAACGTGTTTTTCAGCAGAAATAAACACGTTTTGGCAACTTTGGTCACCCCCATGTAACTTATAGGGCAGAAACAGCACACTTTTCAAAAGGTGTTTTTCAGCCCGAAATAAACGCGTTTTCTCAGCCCTTGGAATCACAGTGTAACTGCCTGGTTCAGAAGAGCCCACTGAGTCAGCCCTTAACCCCAGTGTGCAGAAGTTGTCAAAACGTGTTTTTCAGCAGAAATAAACACGTTTTGGCAACTTTGGTCACCCCCATGTAACTTATAGGGCAGAAACAGCACACTTTTCAAAACGTGTTTTTCAGCCCGAAATAAACGCGTTTTCTCAGCCCTTTTGAATCACAGTGTAACTGCCTGGCTCAGAAAAGCCCACTGAATCAGCCCTTAACCCCAGTGTGCAGAAGTTGTCAAAACGTGTTTTTCAGCAGAAATAAACACGTTTTGGCAACTTTGGTCACCCCCATGTAACTTATAGGGCAGAAACAGCACACTTTTCAAAACGTGTTTTTCAGCCCGAAATAAACGCGTTTTCTCAGATCTTGGAATCCCAGTGTAACTGCCTGGCTCAGAAGAGCCAACTGAGTCAGCCCTTAACCCCAGTGTGCAGAAGTTTTCAAAACGTGTTTTTCAGCAGAAATAAACACGTTTTGGCAACTTTGGTCACCCCCATGTAACTTATAGGGCAGAAACAGCACACTTTTCAAAACGTGTTTTTCAGCCCGAAATAAACGCGTTTTCTCAGATCTTGGAATCCCAGTGTAACTGCCTGGCTCAGAAGAGCCCTCTGAGTCAGCCCTTAACCCCAGTGTGCAGAAGTTGTCAAAACGTGTTTTTCAGCAGAAATAAACACGTTTTGGAAACTTTGGTCACCCCGATGTAACTTATAGGGCAGAAACAGCACACTTTTCAAAACGTGTTTTTCAGCCCGAAATAAACGCGTTTTCTCAGCCCTTGGAATCACAGTGTAACTGCCTGGCTCAGAAGAGCCCACTGAGTCAGCCCTTAACCCCAGTGTGCAGAAGTTGTCAAAACGTGTTTTTCAGCAGAAATAAACACGTTTTGGCAACTTTGGTCACCCCCATGTAACTTATAGGGCAGAAACAGCACACTTTTCAAAACGTGTTTTTCAGCCCGAAATAAACGCGTTTTCTCAGATCTTGGAATCCCAGTGTAACTGCCTGGCTCAGAAGAGCCCACTGAGTCAGCCCTTAACCCCAGTGTGCAGAAGTTGTCAAAACGTGTTTTTCAGCAGAAATAAACACGTTTTGGCAACTTTGGTCACCCCCATGTAACTTATAGGGCAGAAACAGCACACTTTTCAAAACGTGTTTTTCAGCCCGAAATAAACGCGTTTTCTCAGATCTTGGAATCCCAGTGTAACTGCCTGGCTCAGAAGAGCCCACTGAGTCAGCCCTTAACCCCAGTGTGCAGAAGTTGTCAAAACGTGTTTTTCAGCAGAAATAAACACGTTTTGGCAACTTTGGTCACCCCCATGTAACTTATAGGGCAGAAACAGCTCACTTTTCAAAAGGTGTTATTCAGCCCGAAATAAACGCGTTTTCTCAGCCCTTTTGAATCACAGTGTAACTGCCTGGCTCAGAAGAGCCCACTGAATCAGCCCTTAACCCCAGTGTGCAGAAGTTGTCAAAACGTTTTTTTCAGCAGAAATAAACACGTTTTGGCAACTTTGGTCACCCCCATGTAACTTATAGGGCAGAAACAGCACACTTTTCAAAACGTGTTTTTCAGCCCGAAATAAACGCGTTTTCTCAGCCCTTGGAATCACTGTGTAACTGCCTGGCTCAGAAGAGCCCACTGAGTGAGCCCTTAACCCCAGTGTGCAGAAGTTGTCAAAACGTGTTTTTCAGCAGAAATAAACACGTTTTGGCAACTTTGGTCACCCCCATGTAATTTATGGGGCAGAAACAGCACACTTTTCAAAACGTGTTTTTCAGCCCGAAATAAACGCGTTTTCTCAGATCTTGGAATCCCAGTGTAACTGCCTGGCTCAGAAGAGCCCACTGAGTGAGCCCTTAACCCCAGTGTGCAGAAGTTGTCAAAACGTGTTTTTCAGCAGAAATAAACACGTTTTGGCAACTTTGGTCACCCCCATGTAACTTATAGCGCAGAAACAGCTCACTTTTCAAAAGGTGTTTTTCAGCCCGAAATAAACGCGTTTTCTCAGCCCTTTTGAATCACAGTGTAACTGCCTGGCTCAGAAGAGCCCACTGAATCAGCCCTTAACCCCAGTGTGCAGAAGTTGTCAAAACGTGTTTTTCAGCAGAAATAAACACGTTTTGGCAACTTTGGTCACCCCCATGTAACTTATACGGCAGAAACAGCACACTTTTCAAAAGGTGTTTTTCAGCCTGAAATAAACGCGTTTTCTCAGCCCTTGGAATCACAGTGTAACTGCCTGGCTCAGAAGAGCCCACTGAGTCGGCCCTTAACCCCAGTGTGCAGAAGTTGTCAAAACGTGTTTTTCAGCAGAAATAAACACGTTTTGGCAACTTTGGTCACCCCCATGTAACTTATAGGCAGAAACAGCTCACTTTTCAAAAGGTGTTTTTCAGCCCGAAATCAACGCGTTTTCTCAGCCCTTTTGAATCACAGTGTAACTGCCTGGCTCAGAAGAGCCCACTGAATCAGCCCTTAACCCCAGTGTGCAGAAGTTGTCAAAACGTGTTTTTCAGCTGAAATAAACACGTTTTGGCAACTTTTGTCACCCCCATGTAACTTATAGGGCAGAAACAGCACACTTTTCAAAACGTGTTTTTCAGCCCGAAATAAACGCGTTTTCTCAGATCTTCGAATCCCAGTGTAACTGCCTGGCTCAGAAGAGCCAACTGAGTCAGCCCTTAACCCCAGTGTGCAGAAGTTTTCAAAACGTCTTTTTCAGCAGAAATAAACACGTTTTGGCAACTTTGGTCACCCCCATGTAACTTATAGGGCAGAAACAGCACACTTTTCAAAACGTGTTTTTCAGCCCGAAATAAACGCGTTTTCTCAGCCCTTTTGAATCACAGTGTAACTGCCTGGCTCAGAAAAGCCCACTGAATCAGCCCTTAACCCCAGTGTGCAGAAGTTGTCAAAACGTGTTTTTCAGCAGAAATAAACACGTTTTGGCAACTTTGGTCACCCCCATGTAACTTATAGGGCAGAAACAGCACACTTTTCAAAACGTGTTTTTCAGCCCGAAATAAACGCGTTTTCTCAGATCTTGGAATCCCAGTGTAACTGCCTGGCTCAGAAGAGCCAACTGAGTCAGCCCTTAACCCCAGTGTGCAGAAGTTTTCAAAACGTGTTTTTCAGCAGAAATAAACACGTTTTGGAAACTTTGGTCACCCCGATGTAACTTATAGGGCAGAAACAGCACACTTTTCAAAACGTGTTTTTCAGCCCGAAATAAACGCGTTTTCTCAGCCCTTGGAATCACAGTGTAACTGCCTGGCTCAGAAGAGCCCACTGAGTCAGCCCTTAACCCCAGTGTGCAGAAGTTGTCAAAACGTGTTTTTCAGCAGAAATAAACACGTTTTGGCAACTTTGGTCACCCCCATGTAACTTATAGGGCAGAAACAGCACACTTTTCAAAACGTGTTTTTCAGCCCGAAATAAACGCGTTTTCTCAGCCCTTGGAATCACAGTGTAACTGCCTGGCTCAGAAGAGCCCACTGAGTCAGCCCTTAACCCCAGTGTGCAGAAGTTTTCAAAACGTGTTTTTCAGCAGAAATAAACACGTTTTGGCAACTTTGGTCACCCCCATGTAACTTATAGGGCAGAAACAGCACACTTTTCAAAACGTGTTTTTCAGCCCGAAATAAACGTGTGTTCTCAGCCCTTGGAATCCCAGTGTAACTGCCTGGCTCAGAAGAGCCTACTGAGTCAGCCCATAACCCCAGTGTGCAGAAGTTGTCAAAACGTGTTTTTCAGCAGAAATAAACACGTTTTGGCAACTTTGGTCACCCCCATGTAACTTATACGGCAGAAACAGCACACTTTTCAAAAGGTGTTTTTCAGCCTGAAATAAACGCGTTTTCTCAGCCCTTGGAATCACAGTGTAACTGCCTGGCTCAGAAGAGCCCACTGAGTCAGCCCTTAACCCCTGTGTGCAGAAGTTGTCAAAATGTGTTTTTCAGCAGAAATAAACACGTTTTGGCAACTTTGGTCACCCCCATGTAACTTATAGGGCAGAAACAGCTCACTTTTCAAAAGGTGTTTTTCAGCCCGAAATAAACGCGTTTTCTCAGCCCTTTTGAATCACAGTGTAACTGCCTGGCTCAGAAAAGCCCACTGAATCAGCCCTTAACCCCAGTGTGCAGAAGTTGTCAAAACGTGTTTTTCAGCAGAAATAAACACGTTTTGGCAACTTTGGTCACCCCCATGTAACTTATAGGGCAGAAACAGCACACTTTTCAAAACGTGTTTTTCAGCCCGAAATAAACGCGTTTTCTCAGATCTTGGAATCCCAGTGTAACTGCCTGGCTCAGAAGAGCCAACTGAGTCAGCCCTTAACCCCAGTGTGCAGAAGTTTTCAAAACGTGTTTTTCAGCAGAAATAAACACGTTTTGGCAACTTTGGTCACCCCCATGTAACTTATAGGGCAGAAACAGCACACTTTTCAAAACGTGTTTTTCAGCCCGAAATAAACGCGTTTTCTCAGATCTTGGAATCCCAGTGTAACTGCCTGGCTCAGAAGAGCCCTCTGAGTCAGCCCTTAACCCCAGTGTGCAGAAGTTGTCAAAACGTGTTTTTCAGCAGAAATAAACACGTTTTGGAAACTTTGGTCACCCCGATGTAACTTATAGGGCAGAAACAGCACACTTTTCAAAACGTGTTTTTCAGCCCGAAATAAACGCGTTTTCTCAGCCCTTGGAATCACAGTGTAACTGCCTGGATCAGAAGAGCCCACTGAGTCAGCCCTTAACCCCAGTGTGCAGAAGTTGTCAAAACGTGTTTTTCAGCAGAAATAAACACGTTTTGGCAACTTTGGTCACCCCCATGTAACTTATAGGGCAGAAACAGCACACTTTTCAAAACGTGTTTTTCAGCCCGAAATAAACGCGTTTTCTCAGATCTTGGAATCCCAGTGTAACTGCCTGGCTCAGAAGAGCCCACTGAGTCAGCCCTTAACCCCAGTGTGCAGAAGTTGTCAAAACGTGTTTTTCAGCAGAAATAAACACGTTTTGGCAACTTTGGTCACCCCCATGTAACTTATAGGGCAGAAACAGCTCACTTTTCAAAAGGTGTTTTTCAGCCCGAAATAAACGCGTTTTCTCAGCCCTTTTGAATCACAGTGTAACTGCCTGGCTCAGAAGAGCCCACTGAATCAGCCCTTAACCCCAGTGTGCAGAAGTTGTCAAAACGTTTTTTTCAGCAGAAATAAACACGTTTTGGCAACTTTGGTCACCCCCATGTAACTTATAGGGCAGAAACAGCACACTTTTCAAAACGTGTTTTTCAGCCCGAAATAAACGCGTTTTCTCAGCCCTTGGAATCACTGTGTAACTGCCTGGCTCAGAAGAGCCCACTGAGTGAGCCCTTAACCCCAGTGTGCAGAAGTTGTCAAAACGTGTTTTTCAGCAGAAATAAACACGTTTTGGCAACTTTGGTCACCCCCATGTAATTTATAGGGCAGAAACAGCACACTTTTCAAAACGTGTTTTTCAGCCCGAAATAAACGCGTTTTCTCAGATCTTGGAATCCCAGTGTAACTGCCTGGCTCAGAAGAGCCCACTGAGTCAGCCCTTAACCCCAGTGTGCAGAAGTTGTCAAAACGTGTTTTTCAGCAGAAATAAACACGTTTTGGCAACTTTGGTCACCCCCATGTAACTTATACGGCAGAAACAGCACACTTTTCAAAAGGTGTTTTTCAGCCTGAAATAAACGCGTTTTCTCAGCCCTTGGAATCACAGTGTAACTGCCTGGCTCAGAAGAGCCCACTGAGTCAGCCCTTAACCCCAGTGTGCAGAAGTTGTCAAAACGTGTTTTTCAGCAGAAATAAACACGTTTTGACAACTTTGGTCACCCCCATGTAACTTATAGGGCAGAAACAGCTCACTTTTCAAAAGGTGTTTTTCAGCCCGAAATAAACGCGTTTTCTCAGCCCTTTTGAATCACAGTGTAACTGCCTGGCTCAGAAGAGCCTACTGAGTCAGCCCATAACCCCAGTGTGCAGAAGTTGTCAAAACGTGTTTTTCAGCAGAAATAAACACGTTTTGGCAACTTTGGTCACCCCCATGTAACTTATAGGGCAGAAACAGCACACTTTTCAAAACGTGTTTTTCAGCCCGAAATAAACGCGTTTTCTCAGATCTTGGAATCCCAGTGTAACTGCCTGGCTCAGAAGAGCCCTCTGAGTCAGCCCTTAACCCCAGTGTGCAGAAGTTGTCAAAACGTGTTTTTCAGCAGAAATAAACACGTTTTGGAAACTTTGGTCACCCCGATGTAACTTATAGGGCAGAAACAGCACACTTTTCAAAACGTGTTTTTCAGCCCGAAATAAACGCGTTTTCTCAGCCCTTGGAATCACAGTGTAACTGCCTGGCTCAGAAGAGCCCACTGAGTCAGCCCTTAACCCCAGTGTGCAGAAGTTGTCAAAACGTGTTTTTCAGCAGAAATAAACACGTTTTGGCAACTTTGGTCACCCCCATGTAACTTATAGGGCAGAAACAGCACACTTTTCAAAACGTGTTTTTCAGACCGAAATAAACGCGTTTTCTCAGATCTTGGAATCCCAGTGTAACTGCCTGGCTCAGAAGAGCCCACTGAGTCAGCCCTTAACCCCAGTGTGCAGAAGTTGTCAAAACGTGTTTTTCAGCAGAAATAAACACGTTTTGGCAACTTTGGTCACCCCCATGTAACTTATAGGGCAGAAACAGCACACTTTTCAAAACGTGTTTTTCAGCCCGAAATAAACGTGTTTTCTCAGATCTTGGAATCCCAGTGTAACTGCCTGGCTCAGAAGAGCCCACTGAGTCAGCCCTTAACCCCAGTGTGCAGAAGTTGTCAAAACGTGTTTTTCAGCAGAAATAAACACGTTTTGGAAACTTTGGTCACCCCCATGTAACTTATAGGGCAGAAACAGCTCACTTTTCAAAAGGTGTTTTTCAGCCCGAAATAAACGCGTTTTCTCAGCCCTTTTGAATCACAGTGTAACTGCCTGGCTCAGAAGAGCC
Organism: Atractosteus spatula; assembly: GCF_055471065.1. Taxonomy (NCBI): domain Eukaryota; kingdom Metazoa; phylum Chordata; class Actinopteri; order Semionotiformes; family Lepisosteidae; genus Atractosteus; species Atractosteus spatula. The sequence goes on along the minus strand of NW_028296648.1, from coordinate 939,070 downwards.
CACTGAATCAGCCCTTAACCCCAGTGTGCAGAAGTTGTCAAAACGTTTTTTTCAGCAGAAATAAACACGTTTTGGCAACTTTGGTCACCCCCATGTAACTTATAGGGCAGAAACAGCACACTTTTCAAAACGTGTTTTTCAGCCCGAAATAAACGCGTTTTCTCAGCCCTTGGAATCACTGTGTAACTGCCTGGCTCAGAAGAGCCCACTGAGTGAGCCCTTAACCCCAGTGTGCAGAAGTTGTCAAAACGTGTTTTTCAGCAGAAATAAACACGTTTTGGCAACTTTGGTCACCCCCATGTAACTTATAGGGCAGAAACAGCACACTTTTCAAAACGTGTTTTTCAGCCCGAAATAAACGCGTGTTCTCAGCCCTTGGAATCCCAGTGTAACTGCCTGGCTCAGAAGAGCCCACTGAATCAGCCCTTAACCCCAGTGTGCAGAAGTTGTAAAAACGTGTTTTTCAGCAGAAATAAACAAGTTTTGGCAACTTTGGTCACCCCCATGTAACTTATACGGCAGAAACAGCACACTTTTCAAAAGGTGTTTTTCAGCCTGAAATAAACGCGTTTTCTCAGCCCTTGGAATCACAGTGTAACTGCCTGGCTCAGAAGAGCCCACTGAGTCAGCCCTTAACCCCAGTGTGCAGAAGTTGTCAAAACGTGTTTTTCAGCAGAAATAAACACGTTTTGGCAACTTTGGTCACCCCCATGTAACTTATAGGCAGAAACAGCTCACTTTTCAAAAGGTGTTTTTCAGCCCGAAATAAACGCGTTTTCTCAGCCCTTTTGAATCACAGTGTAACTGCCTAGCTCAGAAGAGTCCACTAAGGCAGCCCTTAACCCCAGTGCTCAGAAATTGTCAAAACGTGTTTTCCAGCAGAAATAAACACGTTTTGGCAACTTTGGTCACCACCATGTAACTTATAGGGCAGAAACAGCACAGTTTTCAAAACGTGTTTTTCAGCCGGAAATAAACGCGTTTTGTCAGCCCTTGGAATCACAGTGTAACTGCCTAGCTCAGAAGAGCCCACTGAGGCAGCCCTTAACCCCAGTGTGCAGAAATTGTCAAAACGTGTTTTTCAGCAGAAATAAACACGTTTTGGCAACTTTGGTCATCACCATGTAACTTATAGGGCAGAAACAGCACACTTTTCAAAACGTGTTTTTCAGCCCGAAATAAACGCGTTTTGTCAGCCCTTGGAATCACAGAGTAACTGCCTAGCTCAGAAGAGCCCACTGAGGCAGCCCTTAACCCCAGTGCTCAGAAATTGTCAAAACGTGTTTTTCAGCAGAAATAAACACGTTTTGGCAACTTTGGTCATCACCATGTAACTTATAGGGCAGAAACAGCACAGTTTTCAAAACGTGTTTTTCAGCCCGAAATAAACGCGTTTTCTCAGCCCTTAGAATCGCAGTGTAACTGCCTGTCCCAGAAGAGCACACAGAGTCAGCCCTTAACCCCAGTGCTCAGAAATTGTCAAAACGTGTTTTTCAGCAGAAATAAACACGTTTTGGCAACTTTGGTCATCACCATGTAACTTATAGGGCAGAAACAGCACACTTTTCAAAACGTGTTTTTCAGCCCGAAATAAACGCGTTTTGTCAGCCCTTGGAATCACAGTGTAACTGCCTAGCTCAGAAGAGCCCACTGAGGCAGCCCTTAACCCCAGTGCTCAGAAATTGTCAAAACGTGTTTTTCAGCAGAAATAAACACGTTTTGGCAACTTTGGTCACCACCATGTAACTTATAGGGCAGAAACAGCACAGTTTTCAAAACGTGTTTTTCAGCCCGAAATAAACGCGTTTTCTCAGCCCTTAGAATCGCAGTGTAACTGCCTGGCTCAGAAGAGCACACTGAGTCAGCCCTTAACCCCAGTGCTCAGAAATTGTCAAAACGTGTTTTTCAGCAGAAATAAACACGTTTTGGCAACTTTGGTCATCACCATGTAACTTTTAGGGCAGAAACAGCACACTTTTCAAAACGTGTTTTTCAGCACGAAATAAACGCGTTTTGTCAGCCCTTGGAATCACAGTGTAACTGCCTAGCTCAGAAGAGCCCACTGAGGCAGCCCTTAACCCCAGTGTGCAGAAATTGTCAAAACGTGTTTTTCAGCAGAAATAAACACGTTTTGGCAACTTTGGTCACCACCATGTAACTTATAGGGCAGAAACAGCACAGTTTTCAAAACGTGTTTTTCAGCCCGAAATAAACGCGTTTTCTCAGCCCTTAGAATCGCAGTGTAACTGCCTGTCTCAGAAGAGCACACTGAGTCAGCCCTTAACCCCAGTGCTCAGAAATTGTCAAAACGTGTTTTTCAGCAGAAATAAACACGTTTTGGCAACTTTGGTCATCACCATGTAACTTATAGGGCAGAAACAGCACACTTTTCAAAACGTGTTTTTCAGCCCGAAATAAACGCGTTTTGTCAGCCCTTGGAATCACAGTGTAACTGCCTAGCTCAGAAGAGCCCACTGAGGCAGCCCTTAACCCCAGTGTGCAGAAATTGTCAAAACGTGTTTTTCAGCAGAAATAAACACGTTTTGGCAACTTTGGTCATCACCATGTAACTTATAGGGCAGAAACAGCACACTTTTCAAAACGTGTTTTTCAGCCCGAAATAAACGCGTTTTGTCAGCCTTGGAATCACAGTGTAACTGCCTAGCTCAGAAGAGCCCACTGAGGCAGCCCTTAACCCCAGTGTGCAGAAATTGTCAAAACGTGTTTTTCAGCAGAAATAAACACGTTTTGGCAACTTTGGTCATCACCATGTAACTTATAGGGCAGAAACCGCACACTTTTCAAAACGTGTTTTTCAGCCCGAAATAAACGCGTTTTGTCAGCCCTTGGAATCACAGAGTAACTGCCTAGCTCAGAAGAGCCCACTGAGGCAGCCCTTAACCCCAGTGCTCAGAAATTGTCAAAACGTGTTTTTCAGCAGAAATAAACACGTTTTGGCAACGTTGGTCATCACCATGTAACTTATAGGGCAGAAACAGCACAGTTTTCAAAACGTGTTTTTCAGCCCGAAATAAACGCGTTTTCTCAGCCCTTATAATCGCAGTGTAACTGCCTGGCTCAGAAGAGCACACTGAGTCAGCCCTTAACCCCAGTGCTCAGAAATTGTCAAAACGTGTTTTTCAGCAGAAATAAACACGTTTTGGCAACTTTGGTCATCACCATGTAACTTATAGGGCAGAAACAGCACACTTTTCAAAACGTGTTTTTCAGCCCGAAATAAACGCGTTTTGTCAGCCCTTGGAATCACAGTGTAACTGCCTAGCTCAGAAGAGCCCACTGAGGCAGCCCTTAACCCCAGTGCTCAGAAATTGTCAAAACGTGTTTTCCAGCAGAAATAAACACGTTTTGGCAACTTTGGTCACCACCATGTAACTTATAGGGCAGAAACAGCACAGTTTTCAAAACGTGTTTTTCAGCCCGAAATAAACGCGTTTTCTCAGCCCTTAGAATCGCAGTGTAACTGCCTGGCTCAGAAGACCACACTGAGTCAGCCCTTAACCCCAGTGCTCAGAAATTGTCAAAACGTGTTTTTCAGCAGAAATAAACACGTTTTGGCAACTTTGGTCATCACCATGTAACTTATAGGGCAGAAACAGCACACTTTTCAAAACGTGTTTTTCAGCCCGAAATAAACGCGTTTTGTCAGCCCTTGGAATCACAGAGTAACTGCCTAGCTCAGAAGAGCACACTGAGGCAGCCCTTAACCCCAGTGCTCAGAAATTGTCAAAACGTGTTTTTCAGCAGAAATAAACACGTTTTGGCAACTTTGGTCACCACCATGTAACTTATAGGGCAGAAACAGCACAGTTTTCAAAACGTGTTATTCAGCCGGAAATAAACGCGTTTTGTCAGCCCTTGGAATCACAGTGTAACTGCCTAGCTCAGAAGAGCCCACTGAGGCAGCCCTTAACCCCAGTGTGCAGAAATTGTCAAAACGTGTTTTTCAGCAGAAATAAACACGTTTTGGCAACTTTGGTCATCACCATGTAACTTATAGGGCAGAAACAGCACACTTTTCAAAACGTGTTTTTCAGCCCGAAATAAACGCATTTTGTCAGCCCTTGGAATCACAGAGTAACTGCCTAGCTCAGAAGAGCCCACTGAGGCAGCCCTTAACCCCAGTGCTCAGAAATTGTCAAAACGTGTTTTTCAGCAGAAATAAACACGTTTTGGCAACTTTGGTCATCACCATGTAACTTATAGGGCAGAAACAGCACAGTTTTCAAAACGTGTTTTTCAGCCCGAAATAAACGCGTTTTCTCAGCCCTTAGAATCGCAGTGTAACTGCCTGGCTCAGAAGAGCACACTGAGTCAGCCCTTAACCCCAGTGCTCAGAAATTGTCAAAACGTGTTTTTCAGCAGAAATAAACACGTTTTGGCAACTTTGGTCATCACCATGTAACTTATAGGGCAGAAACAGCACAGTTTTCAAAACGTGTTTTTCAGCCCGAAATAAACGCGTTTTCTCAGCCCTTAGAATCGCAGTGTAACTGCCTGGCTCAGAAGAGCACACTGAGTCAGCCCTTAACCCCAGTGCTCAGAAATTGTCAAAACGTGTTTTTCAGCAGAAATAAACACGTTTTGGCAACTTTGGTCATCACCATGTAACTTATAGGGCAGAAACAGCACACTTTTCAAAACGTGTTTTTCAGCCCGAAATAAACGCGTTTTGTCAGCCCTTGGAATCACAGTGTAACTGCCTAGCTCAGAAGAGCCCACTGAGGCAGCCCTTAACCCCAGTGCTCAGAAATTGTCAAAACGTGTTTTCCAGCAGAAATAAACACGTTTTGGCAACTTTGGTCACCACCATGTAACTTATAGGGCAGAAACAACACAGTTTTCAAAACGTGTTTTTCAGCCCGAAATAAACGCGTTTTCTCAGCCCTTAGAATCGCAGTGTAACTGCCTGTCCCAGAAGAGCACACAGAGTCAGCCCTTAACCCCAGTGCTCAGAAATTGTCAAAACGTGTTTTTCAGCAGAAATAAACACGTTTTGGCAACTTTGGTCATCACCATGTAACTTATAGGGCAGAAACAGCACACTTTTCAAAACGTGTTTTTCAGCCCGAAATAAACGCGTTTTGTCAGCCCTTGGAATCACAGTGTAACTGCCTAGCTCAGAAGAGCCCACTGAGGCAGCCCTTAACCCCAGTATGCAGAAATTGTCAAAACGTGTTTTTCAGCAGAAATAAACACGTTTTGGCAACTTTGGTCACCACCATGTAACTTATAGGGCAAAAACAGCACAGTTTTCAAAACGTGTTTTTCAGCCCGAAATAAACGCGTTTTCTCAGCCCTTAGAATCGCAGTGTAACTGCCTGGCTCAGAAGAGCACACTGAGTCAGCCCTTAACCCCAGTGCTCAGAAATTGTCAAAACGTGTTTTTCAGCAGAAATAAACACGTTTTGGCAACTTTGGTCATCACCATGTAACTTATAGGGCAGAAACAGCACACTTTTCAAAACGTGTTTTTCAGCCCGAAATAAACGCGTTTTGTCAGCCCTTGGAATCACAGTGTAACTGCCTAGCTCAGAAGAGCCCACTGAGGCAGCCCTTAACCCCAGTGCTCAGAAATTGTCAAAACGTGTTTTCCAGCAGAAATAAACACGTTTTGGCAACTTTGGTCACCACCATGTAACTTATAGGGCAGAAACAGCACAGTTTTCAAAACGTGTTTTTCAGCCCGAAATAAACGCGTTTTCTCAGCCCTTAGAATCGCAGTGTAACTGCCTGTCTCAGAAGAGCACACTGAGTCAGCCCTTAACCCCAGTGCTCACAAATTGTCAAAACGTGTTTTTCAGCAGAAATAAACACGTTTTGGCAACTTTGGTCACCACCATGTAACTTATAGGGCAGAAACAGCACAGTTTTCAAAACGTATTTTTCAGCCCGAAATAAACGCGTTTTCTCAGCCCTTAGAATCGCAGTGTAACTGCCTGTCTCAGAAGAGCACACTGAGTCAGCCCTTAACCCCAGTGCTCAGAAATTGTCAAAACGTGTTTTTCAGCAGAAATAAACACGTTTTGGCAACTTTGGTCATCACCATGTAACTTATAGGGCAGAAACAGCACACTTTTCAAAACGTGTTTTTCAGCCCGAAATAAACGCGTTTTGTCAGCCCTTGGAATCACAGTGTAACTGGCTAGCTCAGAAGAGCCCACTGAGGCAGCCCTTAACCCCAGTGTGCAGAAATTGTCAAAACGTGTTTTTCAGCAGAAATAAACACGTTTTGGCAACTTTGGTCATCACCATGTAACTTATAGGGCAGAAACAGCACACTTTTCAAAACGTGTTTTTCAGCCCGAAATAAACGCGTTTTGTCAGCCCTTGGAATCACAGTGTAACTGCCTAGCTCAGAAGAGTCCACTAAGGCAGCCCTTAACCCCAGTGCTCAGAAATTGTCAAAACGTGTTTTCCAGCAGAAATAAACACGTTTTGGCAACTTTGGTCACCACCATGTAACTTATAGGGCAGAAACAGCACAGTTTTCAAAACGTGTTTTTCAGCCGGAAATAAACGCGTTTTGTCAGCCCTTGGAATCACAGTGTAACTGCCTAGCTCAGAAGAGCCCACTGAGGCAGCCCTTAACCCCAGTGTGCAGAAATTGTCAAAACGTGTTTTTCAGCAGAAATAAACACGTTTTGGCAACTTTGGTCATCACCATGTAACTTATAGGGCAGAAACAGCACACTTTTCAAAACGTGTTTTTCAGCCCGAAATAAACGCGTTTTGTCAGCCCTTGGAATCACAGAGTAACTGCCTAGCTCAGAAGAGCCCACTGAGGCAGCCCTTAACCCCAGTGCTCAGAAATTGTCAAAACGTGTTTTTCAGCAGAAATAAACACGTTTTGGCAACTTTGGTCATCACCATGTAACTTATAGGGCAGAAACAGCACAGTTTTCAAAACGTGTTTTTCAGCCCGAAATAAACGCGTTTTCTCAGCCCTTAGAATCGCAGTGTAACTGCCTGTCCCAGAAGAGCACACAGAGTCAGCCCTTAACCCCAGTGCTCAGAAATTGTCAAAACGTGTTTTTCAGCAGAAATAAACACGTTTTGGCAACTTTGGTCATCACCATGTAACTTATAGGGCAGAAACAGCACACTTTTCAAAGCGTGTTTTTCAGCCCGAAATAAACGCGTTTTGTCAGCCCTTGGAATCACAGTGTAACTGCCTAGCTCAGAAGAGCCCACTGAGGCAGCCCTTAACCCCAGTGCTCAGAAATTGTCAAAACGTGTTTTTCAGCAGAAATAAACACGTTTTGGCAACTTTGGTCACCACCATGTAACTTATAGGGCAGAAACAGCACAGTTTTCAAAACGTGTTTTTCAGCCCGAAATAAACGCGTTTTCTCAGCCCTTAGAATCGCAGTGTAACTGCCTGGCTCAGAAGAGCACACTGAGTCAGCCCTTAACCCCAGTGCTCAGAAATTGTCAAAACGTGTTTTTCAGCAGAAATAAACACGTTTTGGCAACTTTGGTCATCACCATGTAACTTTTAGGGCAGAAACAGCACACTTTTCAAAACGTGTTTTTCAGCACGAAATAAACGCGTTTTGTCAGCCCTTGGAATCACAGTGTAACTGCCTAGCTCAGAAGAGCCCACTGAGGCAGCCCTTAACCCCAGTGTGCAGAAATTGTCAAAACGTGTTTTTCAGCAGAAATAAACACGTTTTGGCAACTTTGGTCACCACCATGTAACTAATAGGGCAGAAACAGCACAGTTTTCAAAACGTGTTTTTCAGCCCGAAATAAACGCGTTTTCTCAGCCCTTAGAATCGCAGTGTAACTGCCTGTCTCAGAAGAGCACACTGAGTCAGCCCTTAACCCCAGTGCTCAGAAATTGTCAAAACGTGTTTTTCAGCAGAAATAAACACGTTTTGGCAACTTTGGTCATCACCATGTAACTTATAGGGCAGAAACAGCACACTTTTCAAAACGTGTTTTTCAGCCCGAAATAAACGCGTTTTGTCAGCCCTTGGAATCACAGTGTAACTGCCTAGCTCAGAAGAGCCCACTGAGGCAGCCCTTAACCCCAGTGTGCAGAAATTGTCAAAACGTGTTTTTCAGCAGAAATAAACACGTTTTGGCAACTTTGGTCATCACCATGTAACTTATAGGGCAGAAACAGCACACTTTTCAAAACGTGTTTTTCAGCCCGAAATAAACGCGTTTTGTCAGCCTTGGAATCACAGTGTAACTGCCTAGCTCAGAAGAGCCCACTGAGGCAAACCTTAACCCCAGTGTGCAGAAATTGTCAAAACGTGTTTTTCAGCAGAAATAAACACGTTTTGGCAACTTTGGTCATCACCATGTAACTTATAGGGCAGAAACCGCACACTTTTCAAAACGTGTTTTTCAGCCCGAAATAAACGCGTTTTGTCAGCCCTTGGAATCACAGAGTAACTGCCTAGCTCAGAAGAGCCCACTGAGGCAGCCCTTAACCCCAGTGCTCAGAAATTGTCAAAACGTGTTTTTCAGCAGAAATAAACACGTTTTGGCAACGTTGGTCATCACCATGTAACTTATAGGGCAGAAACAGCACAGTTTTCAAAACGTGTTTTTCAGCCCGAAATAAACGCGTTTTGTCAGCCCTTGTAATCACAGTGTAACTGCCTAGCTCAGAAGAGCCCACTGAGGCAGCCCTTAACCCCAGTGTGCAGAAATTGTCAAAACGTGTTTTTCAGCAGAAATAAACACGTTTTGGCAACTTTGGTCATCACCATGTAACTTACAGGGCAGAAACAGCACACTTTTCAAAACGTGTTTTTCAGCCCGAAATAAACGCGTTTTGACAGCCCTTGGAATCACAGTGTAACTGCCTAGCTCAGAAGAGCCCACTGAGGCAGCCCTTAACCCCAGTGCTCAGAAATTGTCAAAACGTGTTTTCCAGCAGAAATAAACACGTTTTGGCAACTTTGGTCACCACCATGTAACTTATAGGGCAGAAACAGCACAGTTTTCAAAACGTGTTTTTCAGCCCGAAATAAACGCGTTTTCTCAGCCCTTAGAATCGCAGTGTAACTGCCTGGCTCAGATGACCACACTGAGTCAGCCCTTAACCCCAGTGCTCAGAAATTGTCAAAACGTGTTTTTCAGCAGAAATAAACACGTTTTGGCAACTTTGGTCATCACCATGTAACTTATAGGGCAGAAACAGCACACTTTTCAAAACGTGTTTTTCAGCCCGAAATAAACGCGTTTTGTCAGCCCTTGGAATCACAGTGTAACTGCCTAGCTCAGAAGAGCCCACTGAGGCAGCCCTTAACCCCAGTGCTCAGAAATTGTCAAAACGTGTTTTCCAGCAGAAATAAACACGTTTTGGCAACTTTGGTCACCACCATGTAACTTATAGGGCAGAAACAACACAGTTTTCAAAACGTGTTTTTCAGCCCGAAATAAACGCGTTTTCTCAGCCCTTAGAATCGCAGTGTAACTGCCTGTCCCAGAAGAGCACACAGAGTCAGCCCTTAACCCCAGTGCTCAGAAATTGTCAAAACGTGTTTTTCAGCAGAAATAAACACGTTTTGGCAACTTTGGTCATCACCATGTAACTTATAGGGCAGAAACAGCACACTTTTCAAAACGTGTTTTTCAGCCCGAAATAAACGCGTTTTGTCAGCCCTTGGAATCACAGTGTAACTGCCTAGCTCAGAAGAGCCCACTGAGGCAGCCCTTAACCCCAGTATGCAGAAATTGTCAAAACGTGTTTTTCAGCAGAAATAAACACGTTTTGGCAACTTTGGTCACCACCATGTAACTTATAGGGCAAAAACAGCACAGTTTTCAAAATGTGTTTTTCAGCCCGAAATAAACGCGTTTTCTCAGCCCTTAGAATCGCAGTGTAACTGCCTGGCTCAGAAGAGCACACTGAGTCAGCCCTTAACCCCAGTGCTCAGAAATTGTCAAAACGTGTTTTTCAGCAGAAATAAACACGTTTTGGCAACTTTGGTCATCACCATGTAACTTATAGGGCAGAAACAGCACAGTTTTCAAAACGTGTTTTTCAGCCCGAAATAAACGCGTTTTCTCAGCCCTTAGAATCGCAGTGTAACTGCCTGTCTCAGAAGAGCACACTGAGTCAGCCCTTAACCCCAGTGCTCACAAATTGTCAAAACGTGTTTTTCAGCAGAAATAAACACGTTTTGGCAACTTTGGTCACCACCATGTAACTTATAGGGCAGAAACAGCACAGTTTTCAAAACGTGTTTTTCAGCCCGAAATAAACGCGTTTTCTCAGCCCTTAGAATCGCAGTGTAACTGCCTGTCTCAGAAGAGCACACTGAGTCAGCCCTTAACCCCAGTGCACAGAAATTGTCAAAACGTGTTTTTCAGCAGAAATAAACACGTTTTGGCAACTTTGGTCATCACCATGTAACTTATAGGGCAGAAACAGCACACTTTTCAAAACGTGTTTTTCAGCCCGAAATAAACGCGTTTTGTCAGCCCTTGGAATCACAGTGTAACTGCCTAGCTCAGAAGAGCCCACTGAGGCAGCCCTTAACCCCAGTGTGCAGAAATTGTCAAAACGTGTTTTTCAGCAGAAATAAACACGTTTTGGCAACTTTGGTCATCACCATGTAACTTATAGGGCAGAAACAGCACACTTTTCAAAACGTGTTTTTCAGCCCGAAATAAACGCGTTTTGTCAGCCCTTGGAATCACAGTGTAACTGCCTAGCTCAGAAGAGTCCACTAAGGCAGCCCTTAACCCCAGTGCTCAGAAATTGTCAAAACGTGTTTTCCAGCAGAAATAAACACGTTTTGGCAACTTTGGTCACCACCATGTAACTTATAGGGCAGAAACAGCACAGTTTTCAAAACGTGTTTTTCAGCCGGAAATAAACGCGTTTTGTCAGCCCTTGGAATCACAGTGTAACTGCCTAGCTCAGAAGAGCCCACTGAGGCAGCCCTTAACCCCAGTGTGCAGAAATTGTCAAAACGTGTTTTTCAGCAGAAATAAACACGTTTTGGCAACTTTGGTCATCACCATGTAACTTATAGGGCAGAAACAGCACACTTTTCAAAACGTGTTTTTCAGCCCGAAATAAACGCGTTTTGTCAGCCCTTGGAATCACAGAGTAACTGCCTAGCTCAGAAGAGCCCACTGAGGCAGCCCTTAACCCCAGTGCTCAGAAATTGTCAAAACGTGTTTTTCAGCAGAAATAAACACGTTTTGGCAACTTTGGTCATCACCATGTAACTTATAGGGCAGAAACAGCACACTTTTCAAAACGTGTTTTTCAGCCCGAAATAAACGCGTTTTGTCAGCCCTTGGAATCACAGTGTAACTGCCTAGCTCAGAACAGCCCACTGAGGCAGCCCTTAACCCCAGTGCTCAGAAATTGTCAAAACGTGTTTTTCAGCAGAAATAAACACGTTTTGGCAACTTTGGTCACCACCATGTAACTTATAGGGCAGAAACAGCACAGTTTTCAAAACGTGTTTTTCAGCCCGAAATAAACGCGTTTTCTCAGCCCTTAGAATCGCAGTGTAACTGCCTGGCTCAGAAGAGCACACTGAGTCAGCCCTTAACCCCAGTGCTCAGAAATTGTCAAAACGTGTTTTTCAGCAGAAATAAACACGTTTTGGCAACTTTGGTCATCACCATGTAACTTTTAGGGCAGAAACAGCACACTTTTCAAAACGTGTTTTTCAGCACGAAATAAACGCGTTTTGTCAGCCCTTGGAATCACAGTGTAACTGCCTAGCTCAGAAGAGCCCACTGAGGCAGCCCTTAACCCCAGTGTGCAGAAATTGTCAAAACGTGTTTTTCAGCAGAAATAAACACGTTTTGGCAACTTTGGTCACCACCATGTAACTTATAGGGCAGAAACAGCACAGTTTTCAAAACGTGTTTTTCAGCCCGAAATAAACGCGTTTTCTCAGCCCTTAGAATCGCAGTGTAACTGCCTGTCTCAGAAGAGCACACTGAGTCAGCCCTTAACCCCAGTGCTCAGAAATTGTCAAAACGTGTTTTTCAGCAGAAATAAACACGTTTTGGCAACTTTGGTCATCACCATGTAACTTATAGGGCAGAAACAGCACACTTTTCAAAACGTGTTTTTCAGCCCGAAATAAACGCGTTTTGTCAGCCCTTGGAATCACAGTGTAACTGCCTAGCTCAGAAGAGCCCACTGAGGCAGCCCTTAACCCCAGTGTGCAGAAATTGTCAAAACGTGTTTTTCAGCAGAAATAAACACGTTTTGGCAACTTTGGTCATCACCATGTAACTTATAGGGCAGAAACAGCACACTTTTCAAAACGTGTTTTTCAGCCCGAAATAAACGCGTTTTGTCAGCCTTGGAATCACAGTGTAACTGCCTAGCTCAGAAGAGCCCACTGAGGCAGCCCTTAACCCCAGTGTGCAGAAATTGTCAAAACGTGTTTTTCAGCAGAAATAAACACGTTTTGGCAACTTTGGTCATCACCATGTAACTTATAGGGCAGAAACCGCACACTTTTCAAAACGTGTTTTTCAGCCCGAAATAAACGCGTTTTGTCAGCCCTTGGAATCACAGAGTAACTGCCTAGCTCAGAAGAGCCCACTGAGGCAGCCCTTAACCCCAGTGCTCAGAAATTGTCAAAACGTGTTTTTCAGCAGAAATAAACACGTTTTGGCAACGTTGGTCATCACCATGTAACTTATAGGGCAGAAACAGCACACTTTTCAAAACGTGTTTTTCAGCCCGAAATAAACGCGTTTTGTCAGCCCTTGGAATCACAGTGTAACTGCCTAGCTCAGAAGAGCCCACTGAGGCAGCCCTTAACCCCAGTGTGCAGAAATTGTCAAAACGTGTTTTTCAGCAGAAATAAACACGTTTTGGCAACTTTGGTCATCACCATGTAACTTACAGGGCAGAAACAGCACACTTTTCAAAACGTGTTTTTCAGCCCGAAATAAACGCGTTTTGACAGCCCTTGGAATCACAGTGTAACTGCCTAGCTCAGAAGAGCCCACTGAGGCAGCCCTTAACCCCAGTGCTCAGAAATTGTCAAAACGTGTTTTCCAGCAGAAATAAACACGTTTTGGCAACTTTGGTCACCACCATGTAACTTATAGGGCAGAAACAGCACAGTTTTCAAAACGTGTTTTTCAGCCCGAAATAAACGCGTTTTCTCAGCCCTTAGAATCGCAGTGTAACTGCCTGGCTCAGAAGACCACACTGAGTCAGCCCTTAACCCCAGTGCTCAGAAATTGTCAAAACGTGTTTTTCAGCAGAAATAAACACGTTTTGGCAACTTTGGTCATCACCATGTAACTTATAGGGCAGAAACAGCACACTTTTCAAAACGTGTTTTTCAGCCCGAAATAAACGGGTTTTGTCAGCCCTTGGAATCACAGAGTAACTGCCTAGCTCAGAAGAGCACACTGAGGCAGCCCTTAACCCCAGTGCTCAGAAATTGTCAAAACGTGTTTTTCAGCAGAAATAAACACGTTTTGGCAACTTTGGTCACCACCATGTAACTTATAGGGCAGAAACAGCACAGTTTTCAAAACGTGTTTTTCAGCCCGAAATAAACGCGTTTTGTCAGCCCTTGGAATCACAGTGTAACTGCCTAGCTCAGAAGAGCCCACTGAGGCAGCCCTTAACCCCAGTGCTCAGAAATTGTCAAAACGTGTTTTCCAGCAGAAATAAACACGTTTTGGCAACTTTGGTCACCACCATGTAACTTATAGGGCAAAAACAGCACAGTTTTCAAAACGTGTTTTTCAGCCCGAAATAAACGCGTTTTCTCAGCCCTTAGAATCGCAGTGTAACTGCCTGGCTCAGAAGAGCACACTGAGTCAGCCCTTAACCCCAGTGCTCAGAAATTGTCAAAACGTGTTTTTCAGCAGAAATAAACACGTTTTGGCAACTTTGGTCATCACCATGTAACTTATAGGGCAGAAACAGCACACTTTTCAAAACGTGTTTTTCAGCCCGAAATAAACGCGTTTTGTCAGCCCTTGGAATCACAGTGTAACTGCCTAGCTCAGAAGAGTCCACTAAGGCAGCCCTTAACCCCAGTGCTCAGAAATTATCAAAACGTGTTTTCCAGCAGAAATAAACACGTTTTGGCAACTTTGGTCACCACCATGTAACTTATAGGGCAGAAACAGCACAGTTTTCAAAACGTGTTTTTCAGCCGGAAATAAACGCGTTTTGTCAGCCCTTGGAATCACAGTGTAACTGCCTAGCTCAGAAGAGCCCACTGAGGCAGCCCTTATCCCCAGTGTGCAGAAATTGTCAAAACGTGTTTTTCAGCAGAAATAAACACGTTTTGGCAACTTTGGTCATCACCATGTAACTTATAGGGCAGAAACAGCACACTTTTCAAAACGTGTTTTTCAGCCCGAAATAAACGCGTTTTGTCAGCCCTTGGAATCACAGAGTAACTGCCTAGCTCAGAAGAGCCCACTGAGGCAGCCCTTAACCCCAGTGCTCAGAAATTGTCAAAACGTGTTTTTCAGCAGAAATAAACACGTTTTGGCAACTTTGGTCATCACCATGTAACTTATAGGGCAGAAACAGCACAGTTTTCAAAACGTGTTTTTCAGCCCGAAATAAACGCGTTTTCTCAGCCCTTAGAATCGCAGTGTAACTGCCTGTCCCAGAAGAGCACACAGAGTCAGCCCTTAACCCCAGTGCTCAGAAATTGTCAAAACGTGTTTTTCAGCAGAAATAAACACGTTTTGGCAACTTTGGTCATCACCTTGTAACTTATAGGGCAGAAACAGCACACTTTTCAAAACGTGTTTTTCAGCCCGAAATAAACGCGTTTTGTCAGCCCTTGGAATCACAGTGTAACTGCCTAGCTCAGAAGAGCCCACTGAGGCAGCCCTTAACCCCAGTGTGCAGAAATTGTCAAAACGTGTTTTTCAGCAGAAATAAACACGTTTTGGCAACTTTGGTCACCACCATGTAACTTATAGGGCAGAAACAGCACAGTTTTCAAAACGTGTTTTTCAGCCCGAAATAAACGCGTTTTCTCAGCCCTTAGAATCGCAGTGTAACTGCCTGTCTCAGAAGAGCACACTGAGTCAGCCCTTAACCCCAGTGCTCAGAAATTGTCAAAACGTGTTTTTCAGCATAAATAAACACGTTTTGGCAACTTTGGTCATCACCATGTAACTTATAGGGCAGAAACAGCACACTTTTCAAAACGTGTTTTTCAGCCCGAAATAAACGCGTTTTGTCAGCCCTTGGAATCACAGTGTAACTGCCTAGCTCAGAAGAGCCCACTGAGGCAGCCCTTAACCCCAGTGTGCAGAAATTGTCAAAACGTGTTTTTCAGCAGAAATAAACACGTTTTGGCAACTTTGGTCATCACCATGTAACTTATAGGGCAGAAACAGCACACTTTTCAAAACGTGTTTTTCAGCCCGAAATAAACGCGTTTTGTCAGCCTTGGAATCACAGTGTAACTGCCTAGCTCAGAAGAGCCCACTGAGGCAGCCCTTAACCCCAGTGTGCAGAAATTGTCAAAACGTGTTTTTCAGCAGAAATAAACACGTTTTGGCAACTTTGGTCATCACCATGTAACTTATAGGGCAGAAACCGCACACTTTTCAAAACGTGTTTTTCAGCCCGAAATAAACGCGTTTTGTCAGCCCTTGGAATCACAGAGTAACTGCCTAGCTCAGAAGAGCCCACTGAGGCAGCCCTTAACCCCAGTGCTCAGAAATTGTCAAAACGTGTTTTTCAGCAGAAATAAACACGTTTTGGCAACGTTGGTCATCACCATGTAACTTATAGGGCAGAAACAGCACAGTTTTCAAAACGTGTTTTTCAGCCCGAAATAAACGCGTTTTGTCAGCCCTTGGAATCACAGTGTAACTGCCTAGCTCAGAAGAGCCCACTGAGGCAGCCCTTAACCCCAGTGTGCAGAAATTGTCAAAACGTGTTTTTCAGCAGAAATAAACACGTTTTGGCAACTTTGGTCATCACCATGTAACTTACAGGGCAGAAACAGCACACTTTTCAAAACGTGTTTTTCAGCCCGAAATAAACGCGTTTTGACAGCCCTTGGAATCACAGTGTAACTGCCTAGCTCAGAAGAGCCCACTGAGGCAGCCCTTAACCCCAGTGCTCAGAAATTGTCAAAACGTGTTTTCCAGCAGAAATAAACACGTTTTGGCAACTTTGGTCACCACCATGTAACTTATAGGGCAGAAACAGCACAGTTTTCAAAACGTGTTTTTCAGCCCGAAATAAACGCGTTTTCTCAGCCCTTAGAATCGCAGTGTAACTGCCTGGCTCAGAAGACCACACTGAGTCAGCCCTTAACCCCAGTGCTCAGAAATTGTCAAAACGTGTTTTTCAGCAGAAATAAACACGTTTTGGCAACTTTGGTCATCACCATGTAACTTATAGGGCAGAAACAGCACACTTTTCAAAACGTGTTTTTCAGCCCGAAATAAACGCGTTTTGTCAGCCCTTGGAATCACAGAGTAACTGCCTAGCTCAGAAGAGCACACTGAGGCAGCCCTTAACCCCAGTGCTCAGAAATTGTCAAAACGTGTTTTTCAGCAGAAATAAACACGTTTTGGCAACTTTGGTCACCACCATGTAACTTATAGGGCAGAAACAGCACAGTTTTCAAAACGTGTTTTTCAGCCCGAAATAAACGCGTTTTGTCAGCCCTTGGAATCACAGTGTAACTGCCTAGCTCAGAAGAGCCCACTGAGGCAGCCCTTAACCCCAGTGCTCAGAAATTGTCAAAACGTGTTTTCCAGCAGAAATAAACACGTTTTGGCAACTTTGGTCACCACCATGTAACTTATAGGGCAAAAACAGCACAGTTTTCAAAACGTGTTTTTCAGCCCGAAATAAACGCGTTTTCTCAGCCCTTAGAATCGCAGTGTAACTGCCTGGCTCAGAAGAGCACACTGAGTCAGCCCTTAACCCCAGTGCTCAGAAATTGTCAAAACGTGTTTTTCAGCAGAAATAAACACGTTTTGGCAACTTTGGTCATCACCATGTAACTTATAGGGCAGAAACAGCACACTTTTCAAAACGTGTTTTTCAGCCCGAAATAAACGCGTTTTGTCAGCCCTTGGAATCACAGTGTAACTGCCTAGCTCAGAAGAGTCCACTAAGGCAGCCCTTAACCCCAGTGCTCAGAAATTATCAAAACGTGTTTTCCAGCAGAAATAAACACGTTTTGGAAACTTTGGTCACCACCATGTAACTTATAGGGCAGAAACAGCACAGTTTTCAAAACGTGTTTTTCAGCCGGAAATAAACGCGTTTTGTCAGCCCTTGTAATCACAGTGTAACTGCCTAGCTCAGAAGAGCCCACTGAGGCAGCCCTTAACCCCAGTGTGCAGAAATTGTCAAAACGTGTTTTTCAGCAGAAATAAACACGTTTTGGCAACTTTGGTCATCACCATGTAACTTATAGGGCAGAAACAGCACACTTTTCAAAACGTGTTTTTCAGCCCGAAATAAACGCGTTTTGTCAGCCCTTGGAATCACAGAGTAACTGCCTAGCTCAGAAGAGCCCACTGAGGCAGCCCTTAACCCCAGTGCTCAGAAATTGTCAAAACGTGTTTTTCAGCAGAAATAAACACGTTTTGGCAACTTTGGTCATCACCATGTAACTTATAGGGCAGAAACAGCACAGTTTTCAAAACGTGTTTTTCAGCCCGAAATAAACGCGTTTTCTCAGCCCTTAGAATCGCAGTGTAACTGCCTGTCCCAGAAGAGCACACAGAGTCAGCCCTTAACCCCAGTGCTCAGAAATTGTCAAAACGTGTTTTTCAGCAGAAATAAACACGTTTTGGCAACTTTGGTCATCACCATGTAACTTATAGGGCAGAAACAGCACACTTTTCAAAACGTGTTTTTCAGCCCGAAATAAACGCGTTTTGTCAGCCCTTGGAATCACAGTGTAACTGCCTAGCTCAGAAGAGCCCACTGAGGCAGCCCTTAACCCCAGTGTGCAGAAATTGTCAAAACGTGTTTTTCAGCAGAAATAAACACGTTTTGGCAACTTTGGTCACCACCATGTAACGTATAGGGCAGAAACAGCACAGTTTTCAAAACGTGTTTTTCAGCCCGAAATAAACGCGTTTTCTCAGCCCTTAGAATCGCAGTGTAACTGCCTGTCTCAGAAGAGCACACTGAGTCAGCCCTTAACCCCAGTGCTCAGAAATTGTCAAAACGTGTTTTTCAGCATAAATAAACACGTTTTGGCAACTTTGGTCATCACCATGTAACTTATAGGGCAGAAACAGCACACTTTTCAAAACGTGTTTTTCAGCCCGAAATAAACGCGTTTTGTCAGCCCTTGGAATCACAGTGTAACTGCCTAGCTCAGAAGAGCCCACTGAGGCAGCCCTTAACCCCAGTGTGCAGAAATTGTCAAAACGTGTTTTTCAGCAGAAATAAACACGTTTTGGCAACTTTGGTCATCACCATGTAACTTATAGGGCAGAAACAGCACACTTTTCAAAACGTGTTTTTCAGCCCGAAATAAACGCGTTTTGTCAGCCTTGGAATCACAGTGTAACTGCCTAGCTCAGAAGAGCCCACTGAGGCAGCCCTTAACCCCAGTGTGCAGAAATTGTCAAAACGTGTTTTTCAGCAGAAATAAACACGTTTTGGCAACTTTGGTCATCACCATGTAACTTATAGGGCAGAAACCGCACACTTTTCAAAACGTGTTTTTCAGCCCGAAATAAACGCGTTTTGTCAGCCCTTGGAATCACAGAGTAACTGCCTAGCTCAGAAGAGCCCACTGAGGCAGCCCTTAACCCCAGTGCTCAGAAATTGTCAAAACGTGTTTTTCAGCAGAAATAAACACGTTTTGGCAACGTTGGTCATCACCATGTAACTTATAGGGCAGAAACAGCACAGTTTTCAAAACGTGTTTTTCAGCCCGAAATAAACGCGTTTTCTCAGCCCTTAGAATCGCAGTGTAACTGCCTGGCTCAGAAGAGCACACTGAGTCAGCCCTTAACCCCAGTGCTCAGAAATTGTCAAAACGTGTTTTTCAGCAGAAATAAACACGTTTTGGCAACTTTGGTCATCACCATGTAACTTATAGGGCAGAAACAGCACAGTTTTCAAAACGTGTTTTTCAGCCAGAAATAAACGCGTTTTGTCAGCCCTTGGAATCACAGTGTAACTGCCTAGCTCAGAAGAGCCCACTGAGGCAGCCCTTAACCCCAGTGTGCAGAAATTGTCAAAACGTGTTTTTCAGCAGAAATAAACACGTTTTGGCAACTTTGGTCATCACCATGTAACTTACAGGGCAGAAACAGCACACTTTTCAAAACGTGTTTTTCAGCCCGAAATAAACGCGTTTTGTCAGCCCTTGGAATCACAGTGTAACTGCCTAGCTCAGAAGAGCCCACTGAGGCAGCCCTTAACCCCAGTGCTCAGAAATTGTCAAAACGTGTTTTCCAGCAGAAATAAACACGTTTTGGCAACTTTGGTCACCACCATGTAACTTATAGGGCAGAAACAGCACAGTTTTCAAAACGTGTTTTTCAGCCCGAAATAAACGCGTTTTCTCAGCCCTTAGAATCGCAGTGTAACTGCCTGGCTCAGAAGACCACACTGAGTCAGCCCTTAACCCCAGTGCTCAGAAATTGTCAAAACGTGTTTTTCAGCAGAAATAAACACGTTTTGGCAACTTTGGTCATCACCATGTAACTTATAGGGCAGAAACAGCACACTTTTCAAAACGTGTTTTTCAGCCCGAAATAAACGCGTTTTGTCAGCCCTTGGAATCACAGAGTAACTGCCTAGCTCAGAAGAGCACACTGAGGCAGCCCTTAACCCCAGTGCTCAGAAATTGTCAAAACGTGTTTTTCAGCAGAAATAAACACGTTTTGGCAACTTTGGTCACCACCATGTAACTTATAGGGCAGAAACAGCACAGATTTCAAAACGTGTTTTTCAGCCCGAAATAAACGCGTTTTGTCAGCCCTTGGAATCACAGTGTAACTGCCTAGCTCAGAAGAGCCCACTGAGGCAGCCCTTAACCCCAGTGCTCAGAAATTGTCAAAACGTGTTTTCCAGCAGAAATAAACACGTTTTGGCAACTTTGGTCACCACCATGTAACTTATAGGGCAGAAACAGCACAGTTTTCAAAACGTGTTTTTCAGCCCGAAATAAACGCGTTTTCTCAGCCCTTAGAATCGCAGTGTAACTGCCTGGCTCAGAAGACCAGACTGAGTCAGCCCTTAACCCCAGTGCTCAGAAATTGTCAAAACGTGTTTTTCAGCAGAAATAAACACGTTTTGGCAACTTTGGTCATCACCATGTAACTTATAGGGCAGAAACAGCACACTTTTCAAAACGTGTTTTTCAGCCCGAAATAAACGCGTTTTGTCAGCCCTTGGAATCACAGTGTAACTGCCTAGCTCAGAAGAGCCCACTGAGGCAGCCCTTAACCCCAGTGCTCAGAAATTGTCAAAACGTGTTTTTCAGCAGAAATAAACACGTTTTGGCAACTTTGGTCATCACCATGTAACTTATAGGGCAGAAACAGCACACTTTTCAAAACGTGTTTTTCAGCCCGAAATAAACGCGTTTTCTCAGCCCTTAGAATCGCAGTGTAACTGCCTGTCCCAGAAGAGCACACAGAGTCAGCCCTTAACCCCAGTGCTCAGAAATTGTCAAAACGTGTTTTTCAGCAGAAATAAACACGTTTTGGCAACTTTGGTCATCACCATGTAACTTATAGGGCAGAAACAGCACACTTTTCAAAACGTGTTTTTCAGCCCGAAATAAACGCGTTTTGTCAGCCCTTGGAATCACAGTGTAACTGCCTAGCTCAGAAGAGCCCACTGAGGCAGCCCTTAACCCCAGTGCTCAGAAATTGTCAAAACGTGTTTTCCAGCAGAAATAAACACGTTTTGGCAACTTTGGTCACCACCATGTAACTTATAGGGCAGAAACAGCACAGTTTTCAAAACGTGTTTTTCAGCCCGAAATAAACGCGTTTTCTCAGCCCTTAGAATCGCAGTGTAACTGCCTGTCTCAGAAGAGCACACTGAGTCAGCCCTTAACCCCAGTGCTCAGAAATTGTCAAAACGTGTTTTTCAGCAGAAATAAACACGTTTTGGCAACTTTGGTCATCACCATGTAACTTATAGGGCAGAAACAGCACAGTTTTCAAAACGTGTTTTTCAGCCCGAAATAAACGCGTTTTGTCAGCCCTTGGAATCACAGTGTAACTGCCTAGCTCAGAAGAGCCCACTGAGGCAGCCCTTAACCCCAGTGTGCAGAAATTGTCAAAACGTGTTTTTCAGCAGAAATAAACACGTTTTGGCAACTTTGGTCATCACCATGTAACTTATAGGGCAGAAACAGCACACTTTTCAAAACGTGTTTTTCAGCCCGAAATAAACGCGTTTTGTCAGCCCTTGGAATCACAGTGTAACTGCCTAGCTCAGAAGAGTCCACTAAGGCAGCCCTTAACCCCAGTGCTCAGAAATTGTCAAAACGTGTTTTCCAGCAGAAATAAACACGTTTTGGCAACTTTGGTCACCACCATGTAACTTATAGGGCAGAAACAGCACAGTTTTCAAAACGTGTTTTTCAGCCGGAAATAAACGCGTTTTGTCAGCCCTTGGAATCACAGAGTAACTGCCTAGCTCAGAAGAGCCCACTGAGGCAGCCCTTAACCCCAGTGCTCAGAAATTGTCAAAACGTGTTTTTCAGCAGAAATAAACACGTTTTGGCAACTTTGGTCATCACCATGTAACTTATAGGGCAGAAACAGCACACTTTTCAAAACGTGTTTTTCAGCCCGAAATAAACGCGTTTTGTCAGCCCTTGGAATCACAGTGTAACTGCCTAGCTCAGAAGAGCCCACTGAGGCAGCCCTTAACCCCAGTGCTCAGAAATTGTCAAAACGTGTTTTTCAGCAGAAATAAACACGTTTTGGCAACTTTGGTCATCACCATGTAACTTATAGGGCAGAAACAGCACACTTTTCAAAACGTGTTTTTCAGCCCGAAATAAACGCGTTTTCTCAGCCCTTAGAATCGCAGTGTAACTGCCTGTCCCAGAAGAGCACACAGAGTCAGCCCTTAACCCCAGTGCTCAGAAATTGTCAAAACGTGTTTTTCAGCAGAAATAAACACGTTTTGGCAACTTTGGTCATCACCATGTAACTTATAGGGCAGAAACAGCACACTTTTCAAAACGTGTTTTTCAGCCCGAAATAAACGCGTTTTGTCAGCCCTTGGAATCACAGTGTAACTGCCTAGCTCAGAAGAGCCCACTGAGGCAGCCCTTAACCCCAGTGCTCAGAAATTGTCAAAACGTGTTTTCCAGCAGAAATAAACACGTTTTGGCAACTTTGGTCACCACCATGTAACTTATAGGGCAGAAACAGCACAGTTTTCAAAACGTGTTTTTCAGCCCGAAATAAACGCGTTTTCTCAGCCCTTAGAATCGCAGTGTAACTGCCTGTCTCAGAAGAGCACACTGAGTCAGCCCTTAACCCCAGTGCTCAGAAATTGTCAAAACGTGTTTTTCAGCAGAAATAAACACGTTTTGGCAACTTTGGTCATCACCATGTAACTTATAGGGCAGAAACAGCACAGTTTTCAAAACGTGTTTTTCAGCCCGAAATAAACGCGTTTTGTCAGCCCTTGGAATCACAGTGTAACTGCCTAGCTCAGAAGAGCCCACTGAGGCAGCCCTTAACCCCAGTGTGCAGAAATTGTCAAAACGTGTTTTTCAGCAGAAATAAACACGTTTTGGCAACTTTGGTCATCACCATGTAACTTATAGGGCAGAAACAGCACACTTTTCAAAACGTGTTTTTCAGCCCGAAATAAACGCGTTTTGTCAGCCCTTGGAATCACAGTGTAACTGCCTAGCTCAGAAGAGTCCACTAAGGCAGCCCTTAACCCCAGTGCTCAGAAATTGTCAAAACGTGTTTTCCAGCAGAAATAAACACGTTTTGGCAACTTTGGTCACCACCATGTAACTTATAGGGCAGAAACAGCACAGTTTTCAAAACGTGTTTTTCAGCCGGAAATAAACGTGTTTTGTCAGCCCTTGGAATCACAGTGTAACTGCCTAGCTCAGAAGAGCCCACTGAGGCAGCCCTTAACCCCAGTGTGCAGAAATTGTCAAAACGTGTTTTTCAGCAGAAATAAACACGTTTTGGCAACTTTGGTCATCACCATGTAACTTATAGGGCAGAAACAGCACACTTTTCAAAACGTGTTTTTCAGCCCGAAATAAACGCGTTTTGTCAGCCCTTGGAATCACAGAGTAACTGCCTAGCTCAGAAGAGCCCACTGAGGCAGCCCTTAACCCCAGTGCTCAGAAATTGTCAAAACGTGTTTTTCAGCAGAAATAAACACGTTTTGGCAACTTTGGTCATCACCATGTAACTTATAGGGCAGAAACAGCACAGTTTTCAAAACGTGTTTTTCAGCCCGAAATAAACGCGTTTTCTCAGCCCTTAGAATCGCAGTGTAACTGCCTGGCTCAGAAGAGCACACTGAGTCAGCCCTTAACCCCAGTGCTCAGAAATTGTCAAAACGTGTTTTTCAGCAGAAATAAACACGTTTTGGCAACTTTGGTCATCACCATGTAACTTATAGGGCAGAAACAGCACAGTTTTCAAAACGTGTTTTTCAGCCCGAAATAAACGCGTTTTGTCAGCCCTTGGAATCACAGTGTAACTGCCTAGCTCAGAAGAGCCCACTGAGGCAGCCCTTAACCCCAGTGTGCAGAAATTGTCAAAACGTGTTTTTCAGCAGAAATAAACACGTTTTGGCAACTTTGGTCATCACCATGTAACTTATAGGGCAGAAACAGCACACTTTTCAAAACGTGTTTTTCAGCCCGAAATAAACGCGTTTTGTCAGCCCTTGGAATCACAGTGTAACTGCCTAGCTCAGAAGAGTCCACTAAGGCAGCCCTTAACCCCAGTGCTCAGAAATTGTCAAAACGTGTTTTCCAGCAGAAATAAACACGTTTTGGCAACTTTGGTCACCACCATGTAACTTATAGGGCAGAAACAGCACAGTTTTCAAAACGTGTTTTTCAGCCGGAAATAAACGTGTTTTGTCAGCCCTTGGAATCACAGTGTAACTGCCTAGCTCAGAAGAGCCCACTGAGGCAGCCCTTAACCCCAGTGTGCAGAAATTGTCAAAACGTGTTTTTCAGCAGAAATAAACACGTTTTGGCAACTTTGGTCATCACCATGTAACTTATAGGGCAGAAACAGCACACTTTTCAAAACGTGTTTTTCAGCCCGAAATAAACGCGTTTTGTCAGCCCTTGGAATCACAGAGTAACTGCCTAGCTCAGAAGAGCCCACTGAGGCAGCCCTTAACCCCAGTGCTCAGAAATTGTCAAAACGTGTTTTTCAGCAGAAATAAACACGTTTTGGCAACTTTGGTCATCACCATGTAACTTATAGGGCAGAAACAGCACAGTTTTCAAAACGTGTTTTTCAGCCCGAAATAAACGCGTTTTCTCAGCCCTTAGAATCGCAGTGTAACTGCCTGGCTCAGAAGAGCACACTGAGTCAGCCCTTAACCCCAGTGCTCAGAAATTGTCAAAACGTGTTTTTCAGCAGAAATAAACACGTTTTGGCAACTTTGGTCATCACCATGTAACTTATAGGGCAGAAACAGCACAGTTTTCAAAACGTGTTTTTCAGCCCGAAATAAACGCGTTTTCTCAGCCCTTAGAATCGCAGTGTAACTGCCTGGCTCAGAAGAGCACACTGAGTCAGCCCTTAACCCCAGTGCTCAGAAATTGTCAAAACGTGTTTTTCAGCAGAAATAAACACGTTTTGGCAACTTTGGTCATCACCATGTAACTTATAGGGCATAAACAGCACACTTTTCAAAACGTGTTTTTCAGCCCGAAATAAACGCGTTTTGTCAGCCCTTGGAATCACAGTGTAACTGCCTAGCTCAGAAGAGCCCACTGAGGCAGCCCTTAACCCCAGTGCTCAGAAATTGTCAAAACGTGTTTTTCAGCAGAAATAAACACGTTTTGGCAACTTTGGTCACCACCATGTAACTTATAGGGCAGAAACAGCACAGTTTTCAAAACGTGTTTTTCAGCCCGAAATAAACGCGTTTTCTCAGCCCTTAGAATCGCAGTGTAACTGCCTGGCTCAGAAGAGCACACTGAGTCAGCCCTTAACCCCAGTGCTCAGAAATTGTCAAAACGTGTTTTTCAGCAGAAATAAACACGTTTTGGCAACTTTGGTCATCACCATGTAACTTTTAGGGCAGAAACAGCACACTTTTCAAAACGTGTTTTTCAGCACGAAATAAACGCGTTTTGTCAGCCCTTGGAATCACAGTGTAACTGCCTAGCTCAGAAGAGCCCACTGAGGCAGCCCTTAACCCCAGTGTGCAGAAATTGTCAAAACGTGTTTTTCAGCAGAAATAAACACGTTTTGGCAACTTTGGTCACCACCATGTAACTTATAGGGCAGAAACAGCACAGTTTTCAAAACGTGTTTTTCAGCCCGAAATAAACGCGTTTTCTCAGCCCTTAGAATCGCAGTGTAACTGCCTGTCTCAGAAGAGCACACTGAGTCAGCCCTTAACCCCAGTGCTCAGAAATTGTCAAAACGTGTTTTTCAGCAGAAATAAACACGTTTTGGCAACTTTGGTCATCACCATGTAACTTATAGGGCAGAAACAGCACACTTTTCAAAACGTGTTTTTCAGCCCGAAATAAACGCGTTTTGTCAGCCCTTGGAATCACAGTGTAACTGCCTAGCTCAGAAGAGCCCACTGAGGCAGCCCTTAACCCCAGTGCTCAGAAATTGTCAAAACGTGTTTTTCAGCAGAAATAAACACGTTTTGGCAACTTTGGTCATCACCATGTAACTTATAGGGCAGAAACAGCACACTTTTCAAAACGTGTTTTTCAGCCCGAAATAAACGCGTTTTCTCAGCCCTTAGAATCGCAGTGTAACTGCCTGTCCCAGAAGAGCACACAGAGTCAGCCCTTAACCCCAGTGCTCAGAAATTGTCAAAACGTGTTTTTCAGCAGAAATAAACACGTTTTGGCAACTTTGGTCATCACCATGTAACTTATAGGGCAGAAACAGCACACTTTTCAAAACGTGTTTTTCAGCCCGAAATAAACGCGTTTTGTCAGCCCTTGGAATCACAGTGTAACTGCCTAGCTCAGAAGAGCCCACTGAGGCAGCCCTTAACCCCAGTGCTCAGAAATTGTCAAAACGTGTTTTCCAGCAGAAATAAACACGTTTTGGCAACTTTGGTCACCACCATGTAACTTATAGGGCAGAAACAGCACAGTTTTCAAAACGTGTTTTTCAGCCCGAAATAAACGCGTTTTCTCAGCCCTTAGAATCGCAGTGTAACTGCCTGTCTCAGAAGAGCACACTGAGTCAGCCCTTAACCCCAGTGCTCAGAAATTGTCAAAACGTGTTTTTCAGCAGAAATAAACACGTTTTGGCAACTTTGGTCATCACCATGTAACTTATAGGGCAGAAACAGCACAGTTTTCAAAACGTGTTTTTCAGCCGAAATAAACGCGTTTTGTCAGCCCTTGGAATCACAGTGTAACTGCCTAGCTCAGAAGAGCCCACTGAGGCAGCCCTTAACCCCAGTGTGCAGAAATTGTCAAAACGTGTTTTTCAGCAGAAATAAACACGTTTTGGCAACTTTGGTCATCACCATGTAACTTATAGGGCAGAAACAGCACACTTTTCAAAACGTGTTTTTCAGCCCGAAATAAACGCGTTTTGTCAGCCCTTGGAATCACAGTGTAACTGCCTAGCTCAGAAGAGTCCACTAAGGCAGCCCTTAACCCCAGTGCTCAGAAATTGTCAAAACGTGTTTTCCAGCAGAAATAAACACGTTTTGGCAACTTTGGTCACCACCATGTAACTTATAGGGCAGAAACAGCACAGTTTTCAAAACGTGTTTTTCAACCCGAAATAAACGCGTTTTCTCAGCCCTTAGAATCGCAGTGTAACTGCCTGGCTCAGAAGAGCACACTGAGTCAGCCCTTAACCCCAGTGCTCAGAAATTGTCAAAACGTGTTTTTCAGCAGAAATAAACACGTTTTGGCAACTTTGGTCATCACCATGTAACTTATAGGGCAGAAACAGCACAGTTTTCAAAACGTGTTTTTCAGCCCGAAATAAACGCGTTTTCTCAGCCCTTAGAATCGCAGTGTAACTGCCTGGCTCAGAAGAGCACACTGAGTCAGCCCTTAACCCCAGTGCTCAGAAATTGTCAAAACGTGTTTTTCAGCAGAAATAAACACGTTTTGGCAACTTTGGTCATCACCATGTAACTTATAGGGCAGAAACAGCACACTTTTCAAAACGTGTTTTTCAGCCCGAAATAAACGCGTTTTGTCAGCCCTTGGAATCACAGTGTAACTGCCTAGCTCAGAAGAGCCCACTGAGGCAGCCCTTAACCCCAGTGCTCAGAAATTGTCAAAACGTGTTTTTCAGCAGAAATAAACACGTTTTGGCAACTTTGGTCACCACCATGTAACTTATAGGGCAGAAACAGCACAGTTTTCAAAACGTGTTTTTCAGCCCGAAATAAACGCGTTTTCTCAGCCCTTAGAATCGCAGTGTAACTGCCTGGCTCAGAAGAGCACACTGAGTCAGCCCTTAACCCCAGTGCTCAGAAATTGTCAAAACGTGTTTTTCAGCAGAAATAAACACGTTTTGGCAACTTTGGTCATCACCATGTAACTTTTAGGGCAGAAACAGCACACTTTTCAAAACGTGTTTTTCAGCACGAAATAAACGCGTTTTGTCAGCCCTTGGAATCACAGTGTAACTGCCTAGCTCAGAAGAGCCCACTGAGGCAGCCCTTAACCCCAGTGTGCAGAAATTGTCAAAACGTGTTTTTCAGCAGAAATAAACACGTTTTGGCAACTTTGGTCACCACCATGTAACTTATAGGGCAGAAACAGCACAGTTTTCAAAACGTGTTTTTCAGCCCGAAATAAACGCGTTTTCTCAGCCCTTAGAATCGCAGTGTAACTGCCTGTCTCAGAAGAGCACACTGAGTCAGCCCTTAACCCCAGTGCTCAGAAATTGTCAAAACGTGTTTTTCAGCAGAAATAAACACGTTTTGGCAACTTTGGTCATCACCATGTAACTTATAGGGCAGAAACAGCACACTTTTCAAAACGTGTTTTTCAGCCCGAAATAAACGCGTTTTGTCAGCCCTTGGAATCACAGTGTAACTGCCTAGCTCAGAAGAGCCCACTGAGGCAGCCCTTAACCCCAGTGTGCAGAAATTGTCAAAACGTGTTTTTCAGCAGAAATAAACACGTTTTGGCAACTTTGGTCATCACCATGTAACTTATAGGGCAGAAACAGCACACTTTTCAAAACGTGTTTTTCAGCCCGAAATAAACGCGTTTTGTCAGCCTTGGAATCACAGTGTAACTGCCTAGCTCAGAAGAGCCCACTGAGGCAGCCCTTAACCCCAGTGTGCAGAAATTGTCAAAACGTGTTTTTCAGCAGAAATAAACACGTTTTGGCAACTTTGGTCATCACCATGTAACTTATAGGGCAGAAACCGCACACTTTTCAAAACGTGTTTTTCAGCCCGAAATAAACGCGTTTTGTCAGCCCTTGGAATCACAGAGTAACTGCCTAGCTCAGAAGAGCCCACTGAGGCAGCCCTTAACCCCAGTGCTCAGAAATTGTCAAAACGTGTTTTTCAGCAGAAATAAACACGTTTTGGCAACGTTGGTCATCACCATGTAACTTATAGGGCAGAAACAGCACAGTTTTCAAAACGTGTTTTTCAGCCCGAAATAAACGCGTTTTCTCAGCCCTTAGAATCGCAGTGTAACTGCCTGGCTCAGAAGAGCACACTGAGTCAGCCCTTAACCCCAGTGCTCAGAAATTGTCAAAACGTGTTTTTCAGCAGAAATAAACACGTTTTGGCAACTTTGGTCATCACCATGTAACTTATAGGGCAGAAACAGCACAGTTTTCAAAACGTGTTTTTCAGCCAGAAATAAACGCGTTTTGTCAGCCCTTGGAATCACAGTGTAACTGCCTAGCTCAGAAGAGCCCACTGAGGCAGCCCTTAACCCCAGTATGCAGAAATTGTCAAAACGTGTTTTTCAGCAGAAATAAACACGTTTTGGCAACTTTGGTCACCACCATGTAACTTATAGGGCAGAAACAGCACAGTTTTCAAAACGTGTTTTTCAGCCCGAAATAAACGCGTTTTCTCAGCCCTTAGAATCGCAGTGTAACTGCCTGGCTCAGAAGAGCACACTGAGTCAGCCCTTAACCCCAGTGCTCAGAAATTGTCAAAACGTGTTTTTCAGCAGAAATAAACACGTTTTGGCAACTTTGGTCATCACCATGTAACTTATAGGGCAGAAACAGCACACTTTTCAAAACGTGTTTTTCAGCCCGAAATAAACGCGTTTTGTCAGCCCTTGGAATCACAGTGTAACTGCCTAGCTCAGAAGAGCCCACTGAGGCAGCCCTTAACCCCAGTGCTCAGAAATTGTCAAAACGTGTTTTCCAGCAGAAATAAACACGTTTTGGCAACTTTGGTCACCACCATGTAACTTATAGGGCAGAAACAGCACAGTTTTCAAAACGTGTTTTTCAGCCCGAAATAAACGCGTTTTCTCAGCCCTTAGAATCGCAGTGTAACTGCCTGTCTCAGAAGAGCACACTGAGTCAGCCCTTAACCCCAGTGCTCACAAATTGTCAAAACGTGTTTTTCAGCAGAAATAAACACGTTTTGGCAACTTTGGTCACCACCATGTAACTTATAGGGCAGAAACAGCACAGTTTTCAAAACGTGTTTTTCAGCCCGAAATAAACGCGTTTTCTCAGCCCTTAGAATCGCAGTGTAACTGCCTGTCTCAGAAGAGCACACTGAGTCAGCCCTTAACCCCAGTGCTCAGAAATTGTCAAAACGTGTTTTTCAGCAGAAATAAACACGTTTTGGCAACTTTGGTCATCACCATGTAACTTATAGGGCAGAAACAGCACACTTTTCAAAACGTGTTTTTCAGCCCGAAATAAACGCGTTTTGTCAGCCCTTGGAATCACAGTGTAACTGCCTAGCTCAGAAGAGCCCACTGAGGCAGCCCTTAACCCCAGTGTGCAGAAATTGTCAAAACGTGTTTTTCAGCAGAAATAAACACGTTTTGGCAACTTTGGTCATCACCATGTAACTTATAGGGCAGAAACAGCACACTTTTCAAAACGTGTTTTTCAGCCCGAAATAAACGCGTTTTGTCAGCCCTTGGAATCACAGTGTAACTGCCTAGCTCAGAAGAGCCCACTGAGGCAGCCCTTAACCCCAGTGTGCAGAAATTGTCAAAACGTGTTTTTCAGCAGAAATAAACACGTTTTGGCAACTTTGGTCATCACCATGTAACTTATAGGGCAGAAACAGCACACTTTTCAAGACGTGTTTTTCAGCCCGAAATAAACGCGTTTTGTCAGCCCTTGGAATCACAGTGTAACTGCCTAGCTCAGAAGAGCCCACTGAGGCAGCCCTTAACCCCAGTGTGCAGAAATTGTCAAAACGTGTTTTTCAGCAGAAATAAACACGTTTTGGCAACTTTGGTCATCACCATGTAACTTATAGGGCAGAAACAGCACACTTTTCAAAACGTGTTTTTCAGCCCGAAATAAACGCGTTTTGTCAGCCCTTGGAATCACAGAGTAACTGCCTAGCTCAGAAGAGCCCACTGAGGCAGCCCTTAACCCCAGTGCTCAGAAATTGTCAAAACGTGTTTTTCAGCAGAAATAAACACGTTTTGGCAACTTTGGTCATCACCATGTAACTTATAGGGCAGAAACAGCACAGTTTTCAAAACGTGTTTTTCAGCCCGAAATAAACGCGTTTTCTCAGCCCTTAGAATCGCAGTGTAACTGCCTGGCTCAGAAGAGCACACTGAGTCAGCCCTTAACCCCAGTGCTCAGAAATTGTCAAAATGTGTTTTTCAGCAGAAATAAACACGTTTTGGCAACTTTGGTCATCACCATGTAACTTATAGGGCAGAAACAGCACAGTTTTCAAAACGTGTTTTTCAGCCCGAAATAAACGCGTTTTCTCAGCCCTTAGAATCGCAGTGTAACTGCCTGGCTCAGAAGAGCACACTGAGTCAGCCCTTAACCCCAGTGCTCAGAAATTGTCAAAACGTGTTTTTCAGCAGAAATAAACACGTTTTGGCAACTTTGGTCATCACCATGTAACTTATAGGGCAGAAACAGCACACTTTTCAAAACGTGTTTTTCAGCCCGAAATAAACACGTTTTGTCAGCCCTTGGAATCACAGTGTAACTGCCTAGCTCAGAAGAGCCCACTGAGGCAGCCCTTAACCCCAGTGCTCAGAAATTGTCAAAACGTGTTTTTCAGCAGAAATAAACACGTTTTGGCAACTTTGGTCACCACCATGTAACTTATAGGGCAGAAACAGCACAGTTTTCAAAACGTGTTTTTCAGCCCGAAATAAACGCGTTTTCTCAGCCCTTAGAATCGCAGTGTAACTGCCTGGCTCAGAAGAGCACACTGAGTCAGCCCTTAACCCCAGTGCTCAGAAATTGTCAAAACGTGTTTTTCAGCAGAAATAAACACGTTTTGGCAACTTTGGTCATCACCATGTAACTTTTAGGGCAGAAACAGCACACTTTTCAAAACGTGTTTTTCAGCACGAAATAAACGCGTTTTGTCAGCCCTTGGAATCACAGTGTAACTGCCTAGCTCAGAAGAGCCCACTGAGGCAGCCCTTAACCCCAGTGTGCAGAAATTGTCAAAACGTGTTTTTCAGCAGAAATAAACACGTTTTGGCAACTTTGGTCACCACCATGTAACTTATAGGGCAGAAACAGCACAGTTTTCAAAACGTGTTTTTCAGCCCGAAATAAACGCGTTTTCTCAGCCCTTAGAATCGCAGTGTAACTGCCTGTCTCAGAAGAGCACACTGAGTCAGCCCTTAACCCCAGTGCTCAAAAATTGTCAAAACGTGTTTTTCAGCAGAAATAAACACGTTTTGGCAACTTTGGTCATCACCATGTAACTTATAGGGCAGAAACAGCACACTTTTCAAAACGTGTTTTTCAGCCCGAAATAAACGCGTTTTGTCAGCCCTTGGAATCACAGTGTAACTGCCTAGCTCAGAAGAGCCCACTGAGGCAGCCCTTAACCCCAGTGCTCAGAAATTGTCAAAACGTGTTTTTCAGCAGAAATAAACACGTTTTGGCAACTTTGGTCATCACCATGTAACTTATAGGGCAGAAACAGCACACTTTTCAAAACGTGTTTTTCAGCCCGAAATAAACGCGTTTTCTCAGCCCTTAGAATCGCAGTGTAACTGCCTGTCCCAGAAGAGCACACAGAGTCAGCCCTTAACCCCAGTGCTCAGAAATTGTCAAAACGTGTTTTTCAGCAGAAATAAACACGTTTTGGCAACTTTGGTCATCACCATGTAACTTATAGGGCAGAAACAGCACACTTTTCAAAACGTGTTTTTCAGCCCGAAATAAACGCGTTTTGTCAGCCCTTGGAATCACAGTGTAACTGCCTAGCTCAGAAGAGCCCACTGAGGCAGCCCTTAACCCCAGTGCTCAGAAATTGTCAAAACGTGTTTTCCAGCAGAAATAAACACGTTTTGGCAACTTTGGTCACCACCATGTAACTTATAGGGCAGAAACAGCACAGTTTTCAAAACGTGTTTTTCAGCCCGAAATAAACGCGTTTTCTCAGCCCTTAGAATCGCAGTGTAACTGCCTGTCTCAGAAGAGCACACTGAGTCAGCCCTTAACCCCAGTGCTCAGAAATTGTCAAAACGTGTTTTTCAGCAGAAATAAACACGTTTTGGCAACTTTGGTCATCACCATGTAACTTATAGGGCAGAAACAGCACAGTGTTCAAAACGTGTTTTTCAGCCGAAATAAACGCGTTTTGTCAGCCCTTGGAATCACAGTGTAACTGCCTAGCTCAGAAGAGCCCACTGAGGCAGCCCTTAACCCCAGTGTGCAGAAATTGTCAAAACGTGTTTTTCAGCAGAAATAAACACGTTTTGGCAACTTTGGTCATCACCATGTAACTTATAGGGCAGAAACAGCACACTTTTCAAAACGTGTTTTTCAGCCCGAAATAAACGCGTTTTGTCAGCCCTTGGAATCACAGTGTAACTGCCTAGCTCAGAAGAGTCCACTAAGGCAGCCCTTAACCCCAGTGCTCAGAAATTGTCAAAACGTGTTTTCCAGCAGAAATAAACACGTTTTGGCAACTTTGGTCACCACCATGTAACTTATAGGGCAGAAACAGCACAGTTTTCAAAACGTGTTTTTCAGCCGGAAATAAACGTGTTTTGTCAGCCCTTGGAATCACAGTGTAACTCCCTAGCTCAGAAGAGCCCACTGAGGCAGCCCTTAACCCCAGTGTGCAGAAATTGTCAAAACGTGTTTTTCAGCAGAAATAAACACGTTTTGGCAACTTTGGTCATCACCATGTAACTTATAGGGCAGAAACAGCACACTTTTCAAAACGTGTTTTTCAGCCCGAAATAAACGCGTTTTGTCAGCCCTTGGAATCACAGAGTAACTGCCTAGCTCAGAAGAGCCCACTGAGGCAGCCCTTAACCCCAGTGCTCAGAAATTGTCAAAACGTGTTTTTCAGCAGAAATAAACACGTTTTGGCAACTTTGGTCATCACCATGTAACTTAAAGGGCAGAAACAGCACAGTTTTCAAAACGTGTTTTTCAACCCGAAATAAACGCGTTTTCTCAGCCCTTAGAATCGCAGTGTAACTGCCTGGCTCAGAAGAGCACACTGAGTCAGCCCTTAACCCCAGTGCTCAGAAATTGTCAAAACGTGTTTTTCAGCAGAAATAAACACGTTTTGGCAACTTTGGTCATCACCATGTAACTTATAGGGCAGAAACAGCACAGTTTTCAAAACGTGTTTTTCAGCCCGAAATAAACGCGTTTTCTCAGCCCTTAGAATCGCAGTGTAACTGCCTGGCTCAGAAGAGCACACTGAGTCAGCCCTTAACCCCAGTGCTCAGAAATTGTCAAAACGTGTTTTTCAGCAGAAATAAACACGTTTTGGCAACTTTGGTCATCACCATGTAACTTATAGGGCAGAAACAGCACACTTTTCAAAACGTGTTTTTCAGCCCGAAATAAACGCGTTTTGTCAGCCCTTGGAATCACAGTGTAACTGCCTAGCTCAGAAGAGCCCACTGAGGCAGCCCTTAACCCCAGTGCTCAGAAATTGTCAAAACGTGTTTTTCAGCAGAAATAAACACGTTTTGGCAACTTTGGTCACCACCATGTAACTTATAGGGCAGAAACAGCACAGTTTTCAAAACGTGTTTTTCAGCCCGAAATAAACGCGTTTTCTCAGCCCTTAGAATCGCAGTGTAACTGCCTGGCTCAGAAGAGCACACTGAGTCAGCCCTTAACCCCAGTGCTCAGAAATTGTCAAAACGTGTTTTTCAGCAGAAATAAACACGTTTTGGCAACTTTGGTCATCACCATGTAACTTTTAGGGCAGAAACAGCACACTTTTCAAAACGTGTTTTTCAGCACGAAATAAACGCGTTTTGTCAGCCCTTGGAATCACAGTGTAACTGCCTAGCTCAGAAGAGCCCACTGAGGCAGCCCTTAACCCCAGTGTGCAGAAATTGTCAAAACGTGTTTTTCAGCAGAAATAAACACGTTTTGGCAACTTTGGTCACCACCATGTAACTTATAGGGCAGAAACAGCACAGTTTTCAAAACGTGTTTTTCAGCCCGAAATAAACGCGTTTTCTCAGCCCTTAGAATCGCAGTGTAACTGCCTGTCTCAGAAGAGCACACTGAGTCAGCCCTTAACCCCAGTGCTCAGAAATTGTCAAAACGTGTTTTTCAGCAGAAATAAACACGTTTTGGCAACTTTGGTCATCACCATGTAACTTATAGGGCAGAAACAGCACACTTTTCAAAACGTGTTTTTCAGCCCGAAATAAACGCGTTTTGTCAGCCCTTGGAATCACAGTGTAACTGCCTAGCTCAGAAGAGCCCACTGAGGCAGCCCTTAACCCCAGTGTGCAGAAATTGTCAAAACGTGTTTTTCAGCAGAAATAAACACGTTTTGGCAACTTTGGTCATCACCATGTAACTTATAGGGCAGAAACAGCACACTTTTCAAAACGTGTTTTTCAGCCCGAAATAAACGCGTTTTGTCAGCCTTGGAATCACAGTGTAACTGCCTAGCTCAGAAGAGCCCACTGAGGCAGCCCTTAACCCCAGTGTGCAGAAATTGTCAAAACGTGTTTTTCAGCAGAAATAAACACGTTTTGGCAACTTTGGTCATCACCATGTAACTTATAGGGCAGAAACCGCACACTTTTCAAAACGTGTTTTTCAGCCCGAAATAAACGCGTTTTGTCAGCCCTTGGAATCACAGAGTAACTGCCTAGGTCAGAAGAGCCCACTGAGGCAGCCCTTAACCCCAGTGCTCAGAAATTGTCAAAACGTGTTTTTCAGCAGAAATAAACACGTTTTGGCAACTTTGGTCATCACCATGTAACTTATAGGGCAGAAACAGCACACTTTTCAAAACGTGTTTTTCAGCCCGAAATAAACGCGTTTTGTCAGCCCTTGGAATCACAGTGTAACTGCCTAGCTCAGAAGAGTCCACTAAGGCAGCCCTTAACCCCAGTGCTCAGAAATTGTCAAAACGTGTTTTCCAGCAGAAATAAACACGTTTTGGCAACTTTGGTCACCACCATGTAACTTATAGGGCAGAAACAGCACAGTTTTCAAAACGTGTTTTTCAGCCGGAAATAAACGCGTTTTGTCAGCCCTTGGAATCACAGTGTAACTGCCTAGCTCAGAAGAGCCCACTGAGGCAGCCCTTAACCCCAGTGTGCAGAAATTGTCAAAACGTGTTTTTCAGCAGAAATAAACACGTTTTGGCAACTTTGGTCATCACCATGTAACTTATAGGGCAGAAACAGCACACTTTTCAAAACGTGTTTTTCAGCCCGAAATAAACGCGTTTTGTCAGCCCTTGGAATCACAGAGTAACTGCCTAGATCAGAAGAGCCCACTGAGGCAGCCCTTAACCCCAGTGCTCAGAAATTGTCAAAACGTGTTTTTCAGCAGAAATAAACACGTTTTGGCAACTTTGGTCATCACCATGTAACTTATAGGGCAGAAACAGCACAGTTTTCAAAACGTGTTTTTCAGCCCGAAATAAACGCGTTTTCTCAGCCCTTAGAATCGCAGTGTAACTGCCTGGCTCAGAAGAGCACACTGAGTCAGCCCTTAACCCCAGTGCTCAGAAATTGTCAAAACGTGTTTTTCAGCAGAAATAAACACGTTTTGGCAACTTTGGTCATCACCATGTAACTTATAGGGCAGAAACAGCACAGTTTTCAAAACGTGTTTTTCAGCCCGAAATAAACGCGTTTTCTCAGCCCTTAGAATCGCAGTGTAACTGCCTGGCTCAGAAGAGCACACTGAGTCAGCCCTTAACCCCAGTGCTCAGAAATTGTCAAAACGTGTTTTTCAGCAGAAATAAACACGTTTTGGCAACTTTGGTCATCACCATGTAACTTATAGGGCAGAAACAGCACACTTTTCAAAACGTGTTTTTCAGCCCGAAATAAACGCGTTTTGTCAGCCCTTGGAATCACAGTGTAACTGCCTAGCTCAGAAGAGCCCACTGAGGCAGCCCTTAACCCCAGTGTGCAGAAATTGTCAAAACGTGTTTTTCAGCAGAAATAAACACGTTTTGGCAACTTTGGTCACCACCATGTAACTTATAGGGCAGAAACAGCACAGTTTTCAAAACGTGTTTTTCAGCCGGAAATAAACGCGTTTTGTCAGCCCTTGGAATCACAGTGTAACTGCCTAGCTCAGAAGAGCCCACTGAGGCAGCCCTTAACCCCAGTGTGCAGAAATTGTCAAAACGTGTTTTTCAGCAGAAATAAACACGTTTTGGCAACTTTGGTCACCACCATGTAACTTATAGGGCAAAAACAGCACAGTTTTCAAAACGTGTTTTTCAGCCCGAAATAAACGCGTTTTCTCAGCCCTTAGAATCGCAGTGTAACTGCCTGGCTCAGAAGAGCACACTGAGTCAGCCCTTAACCCCAGTGCTCAGAAATTGTCAAAACGTGTTTTTCAGCAGAAATAAACACGTTTTGGCAACTTTGGTCATCACCATGTAACTTATAGGGCAGAAACAGCACACTTTTCAAAACGTGTTTTTCAGCCCGAAATAAACGCGTTTTGTCAGCCCTTGGAATCACAGTGTAACTGCCTAGCTCAGAAGAGCCCACTGAGGCAGCCCTTAACCCCAGTGCTCAGAAATTGTCAAAACGTGTTTTCCAGCAGAAATAAACACGTTTTGGCAACGTTGGTCACCACCATGTAACTTATAGGGCAGAAACAGCACAGTTTTCAAAACGTGTTTTTCAGCCCGAAATAAACGCGTTTTCTCAGCCCTTAGAATCGTAGTGTAACTGCCTGTCTCAGAAGAGCACACTGAGTCAGCCCTTAACCCCAGTGCTCAGAAATTGTCAAAACGTGTTTTTCAGCAGAAATAAACACGTTTTGGCAACTTTGGTCATCACCATGTAACTTATAGGGCAGAAACAGCACACTTTTCAAAACGTGTTTTTCAGCCCGAAATAAACGCGTTTTGTCAGCCCTTGGAATCACAGTGTAACTGCCTAGCTCAGAAGAGCCCACTGAGGCAGCCCTTAACCCCAGTGTGCAGAAATTGTCAAAACGTGTTTTTCAGCAGAAATAAACACGTTTTGGCAACTTTGGTCATCACCATGTAACTTATAGGGCAGAAACAGCACACTTTTCAAAACGTGTTTTTCAGCCCGAAATAAACGCGTTTTGTCAGCCCTTGGAATCACAGAGTAACTGCCTAGCTCAGAAGAGCCCACTGAGGCAGCCCTTAACCCCAGTGCTCAGAAATTGTCAAAACGTGTTTTTCAGCAGAAATAAACACGTTTTGGCAACTTTGGTCACCACCATGTAACTTATAGGGCAGAAACAGCACAGTTTTCAAAACGTGTTTTTCAGCCCGAAATAAACGCGTTTTCTCAGCCCTTAGAATCGCAGTGTAACTGCCTGTCTCAGAAGAGCACACTGAGTCAGCCCTTAACCCCAGTGCTCAGAAATTGTCAAAACGTGTTTTTCAGCAGAAATAAACACGTTTTGGCAACTTTGGTCATCACCATGTAACTTATAGGGCAGAAACAGCACACTTTTCAAAACGTGTTTTTCAGCCCGAAATAAACGCGTTTTGTCAGCCCTTGGAATCACAGTGTAACTGCCTAGCTCAGAAGAGCCCACTGAGGCAGCCCTTAACCCCAGTGCTCAGAAATTGTCAAAACGTGTTTTCCAGCAGAAATAAACACGTTTTGGCAACTTTGGTCACCACCATGTAACTTATAGGGCAGAAACAGCACAGTTTTCAAAACGTGTTTTTCAGCCCGAAATAAACGCGTTTTCTCAGCCCTTAGAATCGCAGTGTAACTGCCTGTCTCAGAAGAGCACACTGAGTCAGCCCTTAACCCCAGTGCTCAGAAATTGTCAAAACGTGTTTTTCAGCAGAAATAAACACGTTTTGGCAACTTTGGTCATCACCATGTAACTTATAGGGCAGAAACAGCACAGTTTTCAAAACGTGTTTTTCAGCCCGAAATAAACGCGTTTTGTCAGCCCTTGGAATCACAGTGTAACTGCCTAGCTCAGAAGAGCCCACTGAGGCAGCCCTTAACCCCAGTGTGCAGAAATTGTCAAAACGTGTTTTTCAGCAGAAATAAACACGTTTTGGCAACTTTGGTCATCACCATGTAACTTATAGGGCAGAAACAGCACACTTTTCAAAACGTGTTTTTCAGCCCGAAATAAACGCGTTTTGTCAGCCCTTGGAATCACAGTGTAACTGCCTAGCTCAGAAGAGTCCACTAAGGCAGCCCTTAACCCCAGTGCTCAGAAATTGTCAAAACGTGTTTTCCAGCAGAAATAAACACGTTTTGGCAACTTTGGTCACCACCATGTAACTTATAGGGCAGAAACAGCACAGTTTTCAAAACGTGTTTTTCAGCCG